>NC_091040.1:6500000-6776400 GCF_041296385.1 Aphelocoma coerulescens | reverse complement strand
TTTCTCTCTTTCTCTCTTTCTCTCTTTCTCTCTCTCTCTCTTTCTTTCTCTCTTTCTCTCTTTCTCTCTTTCTTTCTCTCTTTCTCTCTTTCTCTCTCTCTTTCTCTCTTTCTCTCTTCTTTCTCTCTCTCTTTCTCTCTCTCTTTCTTTCTTTCTTTCTCTTTCTCTTTCTCTCTTTTTTTCTCTCTCTCTTTTCTCTCTTTCTCTCTTTCTTTGTCTCGTTCTCTCTTTCTCTCTTTCTTTCTCTCTCTCTTTCTCTCTTTCTTCTTTCCTTCTTTGCTTTCCTGCTTTCTTGCTTTCATTTTTATATCTTTTGCTTTCTGTTTCTATTTCTTGTTGCTTGCTTTTTCTTCCTTTTCTTTTTTCTTGTCCTTTTCCTTTTTCTTGTTGGTTTCACATTAATCTGTTAACTTCCCAATCATTTTGCTACCAAAAAGGAAACCACTCAGTCCATCCCTTAAACACAGCATAGGAATCGGTGTAGATACAGACAGGAGAAGTATTCTGTGCCTCACGTTGGAAAACACTCCAAACAGCTCTCAGCTCGCCAGCTTGGGCGCTGCCTTCCCCTCTGTGATAATTCCTTCACCTGAGGAGGTGTGCAGGGCTACAGCCTTGTATTTCCACACCTTTCCTTCTCGCTTGGCAGAAGCATCTGTAAACCAAGAATTTGCTGACTGTTCAGGGGGAAAAAGGAGGGGCTACTTTAATGGCTGAGGCAGGTTTGTCTTGGCTGCTACCCAAGTTTTCAGTCTGTTGGATTGCCAGATCTTTTACAGCTCCTTCAGTTACGGAGAAGACGCTACAATAATGTTCAATCTGAGCATACCACTCCCTTCCTGAGGCCCTCTGGGCCACCCCGTCAGGTGGGGGGGTCCCAGTAGAGACTGCCTTAATAACTTTGAAAGGGCCTCTCAAAACAATTGGTTGTTGTTGTGCAATCTTCTCCACTTCTAGGAGAGCTAAGCTAACCACAAGCAATCCTTTCTCCCCGTAGTGTCTCTTTTTTCAGCATCTTTGAAGCCACAGGAGTAAAAACCTACAGGCCTCGTCGGACCCTCAGGACCCCGCTGCCATATGTGTACTGACAGCCCTGAGGAGGCAAATCCCCATTCCACCTGGAAAGGATCTGTAGGGTGAATAGGGCCCAGGCCTTGGTGAGCTGTTGCTTCAAAAGCCAACAATTGCAATGCTTCTTCTTGAGAAGCACTCCATTCCCATTTTACCCTTTTCTCAACAAGTTATAAAGAGGTCTGGCAATTATGGAAAAATCTGGGATGTGTTTTCTCCAGAACACTAATAATCCTAAAGCGTGTTGGAGATCTTTTTTGGATTCAGGCATTTTAATCTGATCTAAAGAGGTTAGGGTATCGGGTGGGATACATGTCATACCTCCTTTCCACCAAATTCCCAAAAATTTCACTTCATGTGAAGGCTTTTAGATTTTTTCGGAGGGAATTTGCAAATCAAGGCTTTCTAAGTGGGAGATTATTTTCTGTTTGGTATCTCTCACTCCTTCTATTTCATCTCCCACAAGGATATCATCAATGTATTGATAAACAGCCACATTGTCAGCTTTGGGTATTTTTTCTGACTCTTGGGCTGAAGCGTGATGAGCCAGGGTGGGGGAATGTTTGTACCCTTGGGGAAGCCTAGTGAAAGTGTATTGCTGTCCTTCCCATGTGGAAGCAGAACGGTCCATATCTTCTGGCTGTAAAGGTATCATAAAAAACATGTCTTGGACATCTGTAGGTGCCATGATTGAATGAGCCTTTTCTTGAATCAATGTTATGATTTCTGCCAGATTTGGGATGGCTGCTGTAAGAGGGTCTGTGTTGGCATTTAGCCTGCGAAAATCTATTGTCAGCCTCCACTTCCCATTAGGCTTTCGTACTGGCCACACCGGAGAATTGAAAGGAGAATGAGTATGAACTATTCCTCCTTGTTCTCGCAGCTCCTGTATCACTGGCTTGATGCCCTCTTTGGCACCCAGGGGAGGGGGTATTGTTTCACATCAGTTACTTTGCTGAATGGTAGGGAGGGTGCGGCTTGGAGAAGTCTGACGTTAAAACGTGGTGTGCCAAAAGACCACAGGAGACCCTCTGAGTCCTCCCACTGCCTCCCAGCAAGGGCATTCATCCCTAATAAATTGGTTGGAATATCTCCAATCACCATATGAATAGAGAGTTGGTTTTCCTCTCCAGGCAAAGTGAGCTTGACTAAGGCCACATCCATAGATTCTGTCATTCCCAAGGCATTTAAAACACAATATGGGTTCTTTGTTGGGACAATTGCACACCTCTGGGCATCTTTCTTTGTCAGCGCAGAAATTTGTGCCCCAGTGTCAATCAGAAAAGTTACAGGTGCCCGTTTAGGGCCTGTAATAGCTGTGACCATTATATCACCTGTTTTATTTCTAGTCAGCATTCTCAGGTATACCCATGCTCTGTCTCTTCGCCCACTGACAGGAGATGGAGGGTCTGGTTTCCCTGGTTTTGATCACTGGTTAGAATCACTTTGTTGCTTTTGTACTTGAAGACAGAGGAACGCACTGCCTGAGGAGAAAAGGGCAGACAGCCCCGTTTCTTTAGATGTGAAATCACATCGTACATGAAATCATGAAATGTTCTCGGGTTTGGTTTTTTAACAAAGTGTCTTGTTTTAAAAGTCACCTGTCTGCTAAGGAAGGCGGGAACCTTCCTGGAATGGCAAGAAGACTGCTCTCTCCAAATCATGATAACTTCGAAAATTATGGGGCTGAAAAAATGCAGGCAAGGAGTAGCAGTTCTTTAGTACAGAACATGCCCGGAACAAAGCCCAGCACAAACCCAGGAGGTTCCCCCGCCGAGGGTCGTGGTTGCCCTTTGCTGTAGTTCCGGCCACGCCCGGCAGGGGCCGCTGGCGGCTGCGGCGGGCGCGGGGCGGGGCCGGGATCCCGCGCGGCCGGCGGGGGGCGGGGCTAAGGCCGCTGCGGCCGGCGGGGGGCGGGGCCAGGGGCACGCGCGGCCGGCAGGGGGCGCTCCGCTGCACGCTCGGACCCTCAGCGGGGCGGGGGCAGCGGCGGCTCGGACACAACGGAGCCGAGGGAGCGATTCCCCGGGCACCCAGGGGACGGCGGGCACAGCCCGGCTCCAGGCGGAACACCGTGCACCGTCTGTGCATTCCCGAGCGGCAGGGAGGCAGGGAAAGCAGGCACATTCGTTCACATTGCCGAATTGCAGCCTAGCAAAGTCCCGAAGCCGAATGCACAAAAGCTCCCGCAGCAACCACGCAAGCGACTGCCCCGATCGGCCGGCGGAAGGGAAGCAGGCAGTTTTACACCGCAGTCACTGAATTCCAGGATTGCCGTAAGTCTCACCCAGAGTGTACACCTTTTGCACGATGTGCGGCTGCCTGGGCAGCCTTTAAAAACACGTGCCCTAAAGCAAAGCCCTCCATCCTCCCCAAGGTTTCCCGGCTGCCAAACCTAAAGATACAGCGACAATCTTTTTGGTGCAAAAGATCATGGGATAGATACCTTATGGTTAGGAACCCCCCCAAGCCGGTGTCCTTCCAGGGAGTTGGAGAGAGAGGGAAGGCCCTCCCCGAGCCTCCTTTTCTCCAGGCTGAGCCCCCCCATCTCCCTCAGCCGCTTCTCCTCAGACTTGTGCTCCAGAGCCTGCCCCAGCTCAGTTCCCTTGTCTGGACACGCTCCAGCACCTCAAAGTCTTTCTTGCAGTGAGGGACCCAAAACTGACCCCACGATTCGAGTGGGGCCTCAGCGGTGCCCAAAACAGCGGGACAGTCACTGCCCTGGTCCTGCTGGCCCCACTGTTGCTGACCAAGGCCAGGATGCCAATGATAGAAGCGAAATGGCCAATCAAAATTTATAAAGAAATGACATTTATTATGCGACTGAAATATCGGTTTCAAAAGCCACGATCGAGAAAAGCAGCTCCGAGCCCGGCATCGGAGCTGGGTGAACACGCATAGATCTGATCTCTATCGCACCAGACATCCCAAGTTCACGCCTGCTGCTTTGGCTGGTCCCTTCTTATACAGTTTTTGGGTGAAGTCCGAATTAATTCTATTCTTCTCGTATTCATGAAGTTTTCCTGTCCTGGAGTTGGGCTGCACAAAGCCTTTCCTGGGTCTGATGAATCGTCCATCCTGGGTGATGAGTGGGTCATTTTTGCTGATGGATGGGCCATCTCTGGTTCCTGGAACAGTTATTTTTAGTTCCTGGAATGTCCAATTCCTTATCAGATGAGATGTAGATACCAGAAGGTGTTGATCAAATCGTCATAGTGCAAATGTCCCGGTGATAAGATCCAACCCCACCTAGGTCGAATCCTCACTTATTGTGAGAGAACTTCTTTTGGTGTTGTGAAATTTTTCTCTCAGCCAAGCTGGTGGGGGGGGGTTTGAAACTTTGTCTCTACATGGTCTGATTGCATTCTAGTTTTATATATAACAGCACGAATTACATACTTTATTTATAACACCAATGTCCTTCTTGGCCACCTGGGCACACCTGGGCTCGTGTTCAGCAGCTCTTGGCCAGCACCCCCAGGTCTTTTTCTGCGGGGCCATTGGAAATTGCACAGAACGGTCAGTGCAATGTGGGGAGTTTAGTAACAACTGCAGGCAGCCCAATTGGATTTAGGGACTCTGTGGCCGCTTTGCTAACAAGTCAAGGCGGCCCAGTTCCCCTGAAGGGCTCTGTGGCCGCCTAAAGTAACCAGCCCGTAGCGCTGCAGGGGGATGTTGTGAGCCAAGTGCAGGTGTAAAGGATGTCCTTGGACACCGATTCCCGCTCTTGCAGAACGTTTGGGTTTCTGCAGCGATCCCTCCTGCCCGGCCGTGCTGGCGGCGCAGCCCCGGAGGAGCGGCCGCTCCGCGCGGGCCCCGCGGCCGCCGCTCCCCAGGGCCCGGCCGAGCGCTCGGCGCGCGCAGAGGGACAGGGGGCGGAGCCTGCGCCGCTCGCGCCGCTCGGGCCGCGGGCGCAGCGCGCGCCACCAATGGGGAGCCGCGGGACGGGCGGGGCTCGGCGGGGATTGAGCGGGGCCGCGGGGCGGGGGCGGGGCCCGGAGGGGCCGGGGCCGCTGAGGGGCCGCGGGTGCGGCAGAGCGGGAGCGGCGGCGGCGGGGCGGGCGCGGGCAGCGGGCTGCGGTGGGGGAGTGACCCCCGGCGAGGGAGTGACCGAGCCCCGGCGGGGGACTGACAGAGCCCCGGTGAGGGAGTGACCGGCCCCCGGCGGGGGACTGACAGAGCCCCGGGGAGGAGCGGCCCCGGGCGTGTGGGTGGGTGCGTTCCTTCCTTGCCGGGGGTGGGATCGGGCCTGGAAGGAAGCCAGCCGCGTGGGCAAAGGGGAGCGGCGAGCCGCCTTCCCGTCACATGGCTTCTGCAAAGAAGCCTAGGGACTACTAGAGGGAGTGGCCTTCAAATGAGACAGTGGGGATTGGGATGACAGATTCAGGTTGTTTTTTCGCTGTTGGGGTGGTCAGGCGTTGGCACAGGTTGCCCAGGGAGGTGGTGGTTGCAGAGGGTACGGTCAGGCTCAGTCAATGTGCAGAGAATGGATCAGGGTGGCGGCCATGAGGGAAGTCAGTGCGTAGTTCAGACTATAGGATGGTGATCTTTACCGTAAGAAGTGTTTGATCAGAGCGAAAGAAAGCTGTAGTGCATGTTGCACAGAGAGAATCAGGTGTTGCCGAGTAAGTCACTCTCCATTCCCACTGATTTTTGCTGGGATGGGATTCTATCTTGTTTTCTGTGGTGTAAATGACATCTATGGAGCAAGGAGTCTGGGCAAAAGCATCCAATTGACAAGGTGCAGTAGAGGTGATGTTATAGCAGTAGTAATTTGTCAAATTAAGAAAGGCAGTTAAGTTTACAGGATTTTATTTCCAGAGGTTTATGAGAATGTGGTGAAACTTGTTTTTTCCTTTTGCCTGTATGTGTAAGTAATGAGCTGTATATTATCTATGCATCTTAAAAGAAATTTCCAGTTAGCAGGAAGTTTAAGGGATTATTTTGATATCATTGCAGTGCTCCAAGCAGTGTCCCACTAATGTCACCCTTGAAAACTGGAATGTGAAGGACCAACAGCTTGCTCATCTTCATGCCTGGGTCCCTTTGTTGCATGCATGGCAGTGCTGTTAAATTTGTTTCTTCCAGAATTAAAAAAAAAAAAAAAAATTGGAGGATTGTTGGGGGTGTGTATTGGATTAACTTTTGTCCTGATATTTCCTATTTATTGCTACTCTGTGGTCAATGTCACCTCTCAAGTTTGAAGATCCCCTCTCAAATCTCTGTAGTATGCTGGGAATTTCAAATATAGAAGTGTCAATATTTGCAAAAGATTGGGTTAACTAAAATCGAATGGGAAAACACAGCCAAAGCTTCCGGTAATTACTTGGAGCAGTAACCAAGTTGTTTGGTTGGATGATTGTAGGAAGAAAAGTTACAAATGCTCCCTTGAGGAGGGCACAAGAGGCTGAGCAACTCCCAGACTGCCTTAGATCTGCCTAAGGAAAAGAATCCATGCCAGTGCTGTGGTGTATAACCATTGTGGATTGTCAGCATTCCATTTCCGGATGGAATGGAGTGGGGAGAGGGGAACTTGCAATACCTCTGGGAAGGGAGGATGCCTTCCCACCTGGGAAAGCTCTGTCACAAATGGCATTTCTGAGCTCAGGGCTCCATCTCTGCAGCATAAGGGTGGTTGCAAAGGAATGGGATTGCTCGGTTCCAGTTTCACTCTGACCGTGAGAATGTCAACAGGAGAACGTGCTGTTGCCTTGTGGTGGCAGCCAAACTATTTGCTGCTCTTCCTTAGCAGTCTGAGGTTCTGATCATGTGTTAACCGAGAGCTGCACTGCCTCAATTGGTTCTATTCAATAATGCAGAGCCTTCACTCAAGGTTAGAAGTGATGTGCAGTTGAAGATCAAACTGTAAGAGCATCTTTTTTCTGCTTTATTTCCTACAGGATAAAGTCTCAATGTGTGTATCAAATCAAAAGCTGGCTTTACTTTTAGATGATGGATACAGATCTATGTTATGGCTAGTGGGCAGGTAATGAAACTATTTATTTTAAATGATGCTATCCAAACTTGAAAAATATATTTTTCCATTAAAAATGCAAAAAATTTTTGCCGTCCAAGGAAATGTAAAACGTGTGTTTTATCATCTTCCTGTAGTATCAATCAAACCAACAAAAACTATCTAGTGTCTGTTGCACCAGCTACATCTCTATAAAGTAGCCTGGAAAGATTGGAGAATCGGTACAAGAATAAACCAAAGGAAAGTTCTTCTGAGAAGACAGGAAACAGATGAGTTCCGAAGGGAAAAGTATAAAAGAGAGAAACAATTGCCAATGTTTTTGCAAAAATAAAAAAAGCACAAAGACGTGTGGTTACATCTTGTAGCTAGAGGATCTGGAGAATTGTATTGTATATTTTAAAATTCTAATCTGGACAGAGACAATGTGTAATCCAGGTTATGAACTAATAAGAGTTGTAAGAGTTATGAGGCATAGTCACGATAAAAGTTGTGAGAATGAGCTGAAACAAACTCTGTGTCCACTGTAAAAGAGTTCCAGAAGAGATGATGAACTCATGGCTGGCACAGAGCAGTCGAGTTACGAAGCCTTTCTTGTTTCAGCAGGATAGAGAAAAGAGGAGGCCTCCAGTAAGGCGCTCCCAGAAGCCAGAGGCAGAGCAGCGATTGTCCTGGAGCTGCCAGTTCCCTGACCAAGGTTCCAAGAAGGATGGGGCGGTACCAGAGGAGAAGACTTTGGGTGTGGTGCTGGACAAAAGCCTCCAGCAGCAAAGGCAGATGTACCCATCTGCAGGGCACTTAGAGCCATCAGCAATGGAGAAGAAGGATGAGGATGAATTGCACAGGTCGGATCCTCCTGGCAGGAGATTTGACCATAGCCAGTACCCTGTGGGAGCTGCAGGACTGGAGACAGAGGAAGCCCTTTGGACAGGACTGGCTGCTCCCTCAGAGCTGCAGCTCTCAGCAGAAGCGGCTCATTGCTGAGGATGCACCTGGCCAGGAAGAGGCTTGCAGAGGAGTAGGAGTCCAGCTCATTGCAGTCAGGGAATGGCTGAGGGATGTTTGCCAGCAGCAACTTTGCTGGAGGTGCCAGTTCCAGTCCGTGACTCGCAGGATGCTGTGGCGCTGCCATAGGAGAAGGCCTTTGGCCAACTCCATGGTGCTAGAGATGGTCCTGGCGCAGCAAAGGCAGGTGTTTGCAGCTGCAGGGAATTCCCTGATGTCAGCAGTGGAGGAGCAGAATGAGGAGGATCTCCACACTTAGGATACTTGTGGCAGGAGCCTCCATCCCTGCCAGAGGCCCGGTGAGAGCTGCCGGAGCACAGACGGAGGAAGGCCTTTGGACAGGTGCAAGGTAAGAATGATGCATGGTCCCCAGTTGTGGTGTGAGCAGGAACATTTCTTCCAAGCATCTCTGGCTTTTAGAATAGTTTCACTCTCAGGTTTGAATAGTGTGAGCCTGGAAAGCCAATAGTCTAAATGTTCAGATGTCTGCTACCCAATAGTAGACATGAACTCAAGTCTCTCCTAGCAACATCAGGCTTTTTCCCTAAGCCAAGTGCTGGGAGGGGAATTTCTTCTGCAAAACTCCTGTGCTTCTGCTGCTTGTTCCATTTTAGAAAGTTTCCTCCATCGGCCCTGCCTTGATTGAATAGTCCTTTCTCTTCTAACTAGAAGCTGCAGGTTCTCTTCTTACAAGTTGTCTTTGTTTTGTTTGCCCAGAGACAGGAGTCCCTGCTCCCCCAGAGGCACGGCGATGTAAAGAAGCGGCTCGTGGCTGAGGATGCAGATGGGCAGGAAAGGGCTGGAAGTAAAAATTGGAGCCAGGCCGTGTCCAAGAAGATTTCCCCAGAGAAAAGCATCCCAGCAGCAAGTGACCTGGAGCTGCCAGTTGCCAGTCCATGACTCCAAGGATGCTGTGGCGCTGCCAAAGGTGAAGAGCCTGAGAGAGCTGCCAGACAAGATCCTGCAGCAGGAAAGGCAGGTGTTGGCAGCTGCAGGGAATTCCCTGACATCAGCAGTGGAGGAGCAGGATGAGGAAGATCTCCACCCTTAACCCTCCTTCTCCTCGTCCTCCAGCACCTCGTCCACCGCCTCCTCCTCCTCATCCTGCTCCTCCTTGTCCTCCTCCTTGTCCTCCTCCTTGTCCTCCTCCTAATCCTCATCCACCTCCTCGTCCTCCTCCTCCTCCTCCACCTCCTCCTCCTCTGCAGAGGACGAGGGAAGATGCAGACAATCAATATGATTGGTAGGCAAGCTTCGTTTATTAGTGATTCTGCGGTTACATTTATAGCCGGCTTTATTAGCTAATCATAGTTGTCTTTAGTTGATTGGATAATTCTTAAAGGTTAAATTTTTGTAGCTCTGCCCAGCTGTGGTTAGGGCTGTAACTCACATCTGCGTTTTGCTAACTTCAAGAGCCTATCATTGTCTAGCAGGCAGGCTCATGGTCCTGCAGACCATGCTCATTCTTGTGGTTAGCTGCTGAGCTTGCAGCAGCTCTCGGCAGTTCTTAGGTTTCATGTCCTCTTTATTGCAGCCATCCTTCCACACGCTGTGTCACAATGGCCGCTGGCTTCCACGAGCCCCCGCAGTGTCCCAGTGGGCCCGTGGCTTTAGGAGTGGGTGGCTGGGAGTTGGTGCCAGCGGCTGGGGGAGAAGCAGCAGGGACTGTGTGCGGACAGTGCCATGGCCACTTGTGTGGCCACTGGTGTCTCTGTGCCAGGCACAGCCATGGTGTGTAACACCGGCTCCGGGTCCTTTGGCTGTGCAGGTGGCAGTCACGGCCTGGAGCAGGGCTGCTCCCGGGGGACAGCCTGGGGCAGGAGGCTGCTGGAGATTCATTCCCCACGCTGCAGCTCCTTGTCATGAGGTGCTCGGAGTGATTGGAAAGGCTGTTGGCAGCAGGCAGTTCTCTGGGTTTGAGCTGTGGAGCTGTCAGCGGGAATGCAAAGGCCAAGCTGGTGAGCCTTTTGTCCTGGTGCCTTTAGTGTGTGAGCAATCCCTGGTGCTGTTGTCTTTGGATCCTGAGTGTGGGAGAGGCAAGGCTTAGGATGGTGCGTAGAGCTGAGAAGGAAAGTGCCGAGAGCAGCGTGTGTGCTGCTGCTTTGAGGGGTGCAGTTGAAGTTGTAGGCAGCAAGAGCTTTCTCAGCTGGCCCTTTTGTGAGCTCTGCTTTTGCCAGATGACTTCCATCTTACCCTCTTACCATCTTACCCTCTCATTTTTGCATATCCCAAACCCCCTTCCAAACATCCAGCAGCTGCTTGTAAAGAAGAAGTCCTAGAACAAAAAGCCAGTGCTGCCTTTCATAGCCCCTTTGCTGTCTATGAAGTAGAGGAAAGAAGCTAGTGAGACGCACTTTCTTTCTCAACTCCATAGAGCGCATCCTTCTCTCAAGGTGGCAGAGTCCTTGGCGGAAGTGAAGCATCTGCAGCTGCAGTTCAGACTGAGAGATGTGCCAGGACAGGAAACATTTGCTGACCTTCCCTGTTCCCTGTGCAACATGATTCTCTCATCCCAGTCACTTTCACACACCTTCGGTATCCCTGAGTCCAAGCAGCTAAAGCTCACAGAGACAGAAGTGTCAGGAAGGAAAACGTTCCAAAAGCACCCCCTTCTCTTATCAGCATATAAATTGTGCACAACAGGCTGCGGCACCGAACCTTCCTTCTCAGATAGACATGCCATCACACTTTTCACTCTTGCAGCTCGGTTGAAAAGCTCCAGCAGCTGCTCCCGCAATAGCAAAAGGTTCTAGAAGTGAAAGCCAGTTTGGGGCTGCACCTTCTCCTTGCCGCATGTAAGCCACACCAAACTCCCTGATGCACTCTGTCCTCCCCTTCTCAAAGGAGTAGACGGTGGCATCAGGACACACCTGTGTCCCAGCAGCTGGGTGCCCAGCCGGGAGCAGGAGCAGGGCTGGGGCTGCTCCCAAAGTTGCCCCGCCCCA
The DNA here is from genome assembly GCF_041296385.1 of Aphelocoma coerulescens. NCBI lineage: Eukaryota > Metazoa > Chordata > Aves > Passeriformes > Corvidae > Aphelocoma > Aphelocoma coerulescens. The sequence goes on along the minus strand of NC_091040.1, from coordinate 6,765,408 downwards.
ATGCCAGAGCCAGACATGGGCTGAGGGTGGGCTGGATCAGGCTTTATTGTCCAGCTGCATGCCAGGAGTGAGCACAAAATCTTCCTGCATTCTCTGTAGCATGCCATCCTGGAGCAGAGCCATTGCCAAAGGAAGCCGTGAGCCCGTGACAAGCCAGTGCCGGAGTGGGATCCTAGCAGCACCTGTGGAAGCCGGGAGAGAGGAGCCCACCTGGAGGAGGTTCATGCAGGATTAATCATCCCGTGGCTTCCCACCAGGGTCCTGTTGCTTCCAAAAGGCCCCACAGTGTCACTGTGGCCCCTCGGTTCCACCAGGTTCCATAGCGTCACTGTGGTGCCCAGGGTTCCGTCAGCTTCGCCAGCATCCCCACGGTCTCCAGGGCTCCCAGAGGTTCTGTGGTGTCACAGTGGAGGCAGGGTTGCATCAGGTTCCATAGCATCACCACGGTCTCCAGGGCTCCCCGAGCTTCTGTGGTGTCACAGTGGAGGCAGGGTTGCATCAGGTTCCATAGCATCAGCACGGTCTCCAGGGCTCCCAGAGGTTCTGTGGTGTCACAGTGGAGGCAGGGTTGCATCAGGCTCCATAGCATCAGCACGGTCTCCAGGGGTCCCCTGAGCTTCTGTGGTGGTGTCACAGAGGAGCCAGGCTTCCTTGTAGTTCCCCAGCATCACAAAGGCTCTCCTGGGAGCCACGGGTCACAAAGCACCGTGGGCTCTGTGCAGCCCCGCTGTGTCACAATGGCCGCTGGCTTCCACGAGCCCCCGCAGTGTCCCAGTGGGCCCGTGGCTTTAGGAGTGGGTGGCTGGGAGTTGGTGCCAGCGGCTGGGGGAGAAGCAGCAGGGACTGTGTGCGGACAGTGCCATGGCCACTTGTGTGGCCACTGGTGTCTCTGTGCCAGGCACAGCCATGGTGTGTAACACCGGCTCCGGGTCCTTTGGCTGTGCAGGTGGCAGTCACAGCCTGGAGCAGGGCTGCTCCCGGGGGACAGCCTGGGGCAGGAGGCTGCTGGAGATTCATTCCCCACACGCTGCAGCTCCTTGTCATGAGGTGCTCAGAGTGATTGGAAAGGCTGTTGGCAGCAGGCAGTTCTCTGGGTTCAAGCTGTGGAGCTGTCAGCGGGAATGCAAAGGCCAAGCTGGTGAGCCTTTTGTCCTGGTGCCTTTAGTGTGTGAGCAGTCCCTGGTGCCGTTGTCTTTGGATCCTGAGTGTGGGAGAGGCAAGGCTTAGGATGGTGCGTAGAGCTGAGAAGGAAAGTGCCGAGAGCAGCGTGTGTGCTGCTGCTTTGAGGGGTGCAGTTGAAGTTGTAGGCAGCAAGAGCTTTCTCAGCTGGCCCTTTGGTGAGCTCTGCTTTTGCCAGATGACTTCCATCTTACCCTCTTACCATCTTAGCCTCTCATTTTTGCATATCCCAAACCCCCTTCCAAACATCCAGCAGCTGCTTGTAAAGAAGAAGTCCTAGAACAAAAAGCCAGTGCTGCCTCTCATAGCCCCTTTGCTGTCTATGAAGTAGAGGAAAGAAGCTAGTGAGACGCACTTTCTTTCTCAACTCCATAGAGCGCATCCTTCTCCCAAGGTGGCAGAGTCCTTGGCGGAAGTGAAGCATCTGCAGCTGCAGTTCAGACTGAGAGATGTGCCAGGACAGGAAACATTTGCTGACCTTCCCTGTTCCCTGTGCAACATGATTCTCTCATCCCAGTCACTTTCACACACCTTCGGTATCCCTGAGTCCAAGCAGCTAAAGCTCACAGAGACAGAAGTGTCAGGAAGGAAAACGTTCCAAAAGCACCCCCTTCTCTTATCAGCATATAAATTGTGCACAACAGGCTGCGGCACCGAACCTTCCTTCTCAGATAGACATGCCATCACACTTTTCACTCTTGCAGCTCGGTTGAAAAGCTCCAGCAGCTGCTCCCGCAATAGCAAAAGGTTCTAGAAGTGAAAGCCAGTTTGGGGCTGCACCTTCTCCTTGCCGCATGTAAGCCACACCAAACTCCCTGATGCACTCTGTCCTCCCCTTCTCAAAGGAGTAGACGGTGGCATCAGGACACACCTGTGTCCCAGCAGCTGCGTTCCCAGCCGGGAGCAGGAGCAGGGCTGGGGCTGCTCCCAAAGTTGCCCCGCCCCAATGCCAGAGCCAGACATGGGCTGAGGGTGGGCTGGATCAGGCTTTATTGTCCAGCTGCATGCCAGGAGTGAGCACAAAATCTTCCTGCATTCTCTGTAGCATGCCATCCTGGAGCAGAGCCATTGCCAAAGGAAGCCGTGAGCCCGTGACAAGCCAGTGCCGGAGTGGGATCCTAGCAGCACCTGTGGAAGCCGGGAGAGAGGAGCCCACCTGGAGGAGGTTCATGCAGGATTAATCATCCCGTGGCTTCCCACCAGGGTCCTGTTGCTTCCAAAAGGCCCCACAGTGTAACTGTGGCCCCTCGGTTCCACCAGGTTCCATAGCGTCACTGTGGTGCCCAGGGTTCCGTCAGCTTCGCCAGCATCCCCACGGTCTGCAGAGCTCCCCGAGCTTCTGTGGTGTCACAGTGGAGGCAGGGTTGCATCAGGTTCCATAGCATCAGCACGGTCTCCAGGGCTCCCAGAGGTTCTGTGGTGTCACAGTGGAGGCAGGGTTGCATCAGGCTCCATAGCATCACCACGGTCTCCAGGGCTCCCCTGAGCTTCTGTGGTGGTGTCACAGAGGAGCCAGGCTTCCTTGTAGTTCCCCAGCATCACAAAGGCTCTCCTGGGAGCCACGGGTCACAAAGCACCGTGGGCTCTGTGCAGCCCCGCTGTGTCACAATGGCCGCTGGCTTCCACGAGCCCCCGCAGTGTCCCAGTGGGCCCGTGGCTTTAGGAGTGGGTGGCTGGGAGTTGGTGCCAGCGGCTGGGGGAGAAGCAGCAGGGACTGTGTGCGGACAGTGCCATGGCCACTTGTGTGGCCACTGGTGTCTCTGTGCCAGGCACAGCCATGGTGTGTAACACCGGCTCTGGGTCCTTTGGCTGTGCAGGTGGCAGTCACAGCCTGGAGCAGGGCTGCTCCCGGGGGACAGCCTGGGGCAGGAGGCTGCTGGAGATTCATTCCCCACGCTGCAGCTCCTTGTCATGAGGTGCTCGGAGTGATTGGAAAGGCTGTTGGCAGCAGGCAGTTCTCTGGGTTCAAGCTGTGGAGCTGTCAGCGGGAATGCAAAGGCCAAGCTGGTGAGCCTTTTGTCCTGGTGCCTTTAGTGTGTGAGCAATCCCTGGTGCTGTTGTCTTTGGATCCTGAGTGTGGGAGAGGCAAGGCTTAGGATGGTGCGTAGAGCTGAGAAGGAAAGTGCCGAGAGCAGCGTGTGTGCTGCTGCTTTGAGGGGTGCAGTTGAAGTTGTAGGCAGCAAGAGCTTTCTCAGCTGGCCCTTTGGTGAGCTCTGCTTTTGCCAGATGACTTCCATCTTACCCTCTTACCATCTTACCCTCTCACTTTTGCATATCCCAAACCCCCTTCCAAACATCCAGCAGCTGCTTGTAAAGAAGAAGTCCTAGAACAAAAAGCCAGTGCTGCCTTTCATAGCCCCTTTGCTGTCTATGAAGTAGAGGAAAGAAGCTAGTGAGACGCACTTTCTTTCTCAACTCCATAGAGCGCATCCTTCTCTCAAGGTGGCAGAGTCCTTGGCGGAAGTGAAGCATCTGCAGCTGCAGTTCAGACTGAGAGATGTGCCAGGACAGGAAACATTTGCTGACCTTCCCTGTTCCCTGTGCAACATGATTCTCTCATCCCAGTCACTTTCACACACCTTCGGTACCCCTGAGTCCAAGCAGCTAAAGCTCACAGAGACAGAAGTGTCAGGAAGGAAAACGTTCCAAAAGCACCCCCTTCTCTTATCAGCATATAAATTGTGCACAACAGGCTGCAGCACCGAACCTTCCTTCTCAGATAGACATGCCATCACACTTTTCACTCTTGCAGCTCGGTTGAAAAGCTCCAGCAGCTGCTCCCGCAATAGCAAAAGGTTCTAGAAGTGAAAGCCAGTTTGGGGCTGCACCTTCTCCTTGCCGCATGTAAGCCACACCAAACTCCCTGATGCACTCTGTCCTCCCCTTCTCAAAGGAGTAGACGGTGGCATCAGGACACACCTGTGTCCCAGCAGCTGGGTGCCCAGCCGGGAGCAGGAGCAGGGCTGGGGCTGCTCCCAAATTTTCCCCTCCACATATGTGGCTTGCTACATTTAGAAACACTTCAGCAAAGACCTTGGGAAAAGCAAAGGTGATGTATGATTACCTGGGGCCCCAGGAAACTGAGGTGAAGGTGGAGAACAAGCAGACAGTGAACAGCTTCCACTGCTTCTTGCTCCAGCCACTACTGCAAGTGCAGCTTCCCTGGAATTTCATGCCCAGTGTGTCTCTTCCTAGCTCAAGACGTGAACAAACAGGTACTCCAGGATTTATTGCTTTTGTACTTTGGGCACCACAGACCCACCATGAGGAACTGGAACCTAGGGTCAAATCTAAAAATGGTCCTTCCTGCTTCCTCCCACTTGCTGCTCTTATCTTTCGATTGTTCCTGGCTTTCCCAGTGCTATGCTTGCAATGATCCTTCGGACACCCTAAGTACACATCCAATTCAGGGAACACCAAGTTAGCCCTGGGCTGGGAAACAAAAGACAAGAAGTATTTAAAAATCATCCCTTTCCTTGAGGGTGTCCAGGCCTGGGAGTAAGCCCTTCCCACCATCCTCCTGGCCTTTTCCCAATCTGAGTAACTCTGAAAATGTGCATCCAAACCCATGTTAGACAGATTGGAGTGTGTTCTGCACACCAAACACCACAGCCCCAAGCATCCTGAGTCTGAAGATGCTCTGGATTGCAATTCACAACCTCAGTGTACTCTGCCTCCTCTGAGAGAAGAAAACCTTCACCACCTCCTCTGGTGAAGCCTCCTCTGAGAGAAGAAAACATGACAGCAAGAGCTGTCCTAGGTCCTAGCTGACCCAGCCCTTGTGGCAGCAGTGTCACTGAACGGGGTCTCTCTGCTATCGTAAGATACTACAAACCAAATAGTATTAGATGAGCTCCAAATAAAGGGGTTTAAAAGTTACTTTTAAGTCAGCAAAAAGGTCTCTGTCTGGTACAATTCACTGAATTCACTGCTAGATCCCAAAATCCGTTTCCAAGTGCATAAAAACCTACATGAAAAGAAAAACACAAAGCTTCCCACGTGTATTTTATACTCCATATTGTATTTCCAGCACACATTTCAAGACAGCTCACATCAGAATGAGGTCACTAAGTGCCAGCACAGTGTTAGAACAAGCACATCAGGAGACTCATTTGACAATATTCACTACAGACTCCCCTTTCCCGTCCCTTCATCTGCAGCATCCTCATTTCTCACAGACACTGAATTGACTCCCATTAGGAAATGGATTGCTGTTCCCAGAAGCAAATCTCCAGGGTGCTTTTTTACTCCCTGCAAACAGCAGGAATGATTGAGGACAGCTGCTGTCACAGGAAAAAAAATAGAAGATTGTGGTCAGACATCTTTAGCTGTGAGGGCTTTAGTTTCTACCTGCCATTCCTAAACAGCTCTGCCTTGGTACTGTCCATCTGCTTCGAAATGCCTCCATGGTGTTCAACTCCCTCTCTTTGCATCTGCCACCCCCCTGCTCTGACAGGAAGCATTGACACCACAGCAGATGAGCACCTGAACAGGTGCAGGCAGGAACACATGAAGGCCACCAGGGTTTGCAGCACAGCTTATTGTGATCCATGGCTTCAGGTTTTTGGTACAGATTCGCTGCAATTTAACCTAATCAAAAACATCTGGCAAGACTAAATAATAACCCAGAGAATCCAGTGAATCACCTGCGTGTTTTCTCAGTCAGTTCAGTTGAGTTTTGTGGGAGAAAAACTGTATGTTTGAACCCTTATACAACCCTGTTCCAGTGATTTTTGCTTTTGTTTTTGTCCATGACAATGTGGGGGCTTTTGGTTTCTGGCTGCATAAATCCCAGGTGATATCTGAAAGAAACTTCACAGTTTGGGGCTTCTGGGAAAGACAAATCTGCCTGGATTTATGTGGCCAGAAACCAAAACCTTTCCCCAAAACACTTAAATATATTCATATAATTATTTTATATAAATATAAACATGTAAATAAATGTAACATAAACAAGATCTTAAAAATAAATTAAATAATATACTATTTTTAAAATATACTATATACAAAATATATAAATGCATATATAATTCATGTATACACATCTATTTAGACTATGTCTATGTGCACTTACTATATAGAATGCCTATTTATACTGAAGAGATCTATTGGCATGTATCTGTTTAACTTATATTAACACTCATACAAAACATGTATTTAGACTGTTTAGACCTGTGTATTTTGACACTTCAATATCAGACTTCTCTATTCTGACTTAGGTATCTACTTACATCGCCCTGCTGACACTATGAAATGGATGATCTCCTCCAAGAACTCCCACAGCAGCTGGGACCTGCGCCTGGTGCTCCCAAGCTGCTCCTGGGCAGTGCACATGTGCCAGGGCCGTTGGGAGGCAGCGGCAGCCACGGAAAGCGCCACTGCAGTGCTCTGCCTCTCAGTACCAGATGTTTCCTACTGCGTGGCAGCACGAAGTTTAAAAAGCCATGGCAAATGCGTAGCCACTGCCAAGTCACTGCGCATCCACGCATTTCTTAGTTGCAGTACCGCTTTTAGTCTGCAGGTGACACTACTGAGTCATTAACAATAGCGTACATGCCTAATTCCTCGTGCTTATCACCAGGTGGCAGCAGCGATTTAAGTCCCAGGCAAGATCGCAGACGGTGTTTCAGTGACACAAAAAGGCTTTGAATACTCAGAGCTATTTCTATTGCCTTCACAGAGATCATATTATCTCCCATTTTCAAGCCCTTTATTATTTAATTTAGATATACAAAAGTTACATTTGCACTTTCAAACCCTATATATCTGTATTTAGAATGTATTATTCTCTAACATCCTGCATAGAAAGCAGTAGATATGGGGTTGCATTTGGAAATCAATTTTTATAAGTTTTTTCTCTATATATAAAAAGATAAGAAAAGTTACCATTTTAAACTGCCCTTACCACTACTGCTAATCATTACCCCTAGCCACTGACCTAACCACCGACCTTAGAACTACCCTAACCACCACTCTTAACCACTACCCCTGACCACTACCCTAGCCACCACCCTAACCATTACTCCCTACAACTACAGCCAACCCAGCAACCCAGTGTCTTGTGGGCAGTTCAGGTAGCACCCAGGAGTCGGAGGTCAGCCAGAGCCATAGCTCCTGGCAGCTTTCATCTGGGAGAAATCCTCATTCTTTCACAGTTCTAGGAGGCAGAATCCCACTTCCAGCCACAGGCACCTGGCCATTCAGTGCAGCTCTTTTCCCCAGCAAGGAAAGCCCGATGCCCGAGTGTCTTTGGGGCAGCTGAGATACAGCCCCTTAGAGGCCAAGACCAGTGAGACCTGTCAGTCCTGTCAGCTTCTATGGCGCCCATGACTGAAAGTGGGGTTCCATCTCCTAAAGCTGCAAACTTCTGGAGATTGCTTCCTGGAGGAAGCTCCACAACTGAAAAAGGACTCCTCGGTAAGATTGCAAAACACTATTCTTTAATTTTAATGCACAAATTCTGCTCTTTCGTTGTTACTTTCAAGTTTCCCTGACTCAAGGGAGTTCAAGTCATGGACAGGACTTCACTCTGCAAGCTAAACTAAGTAAGTTGTTAAAACTAGGCTTTTTAGCAACCTGCAAATAGGAATTGCCTTCTCCAGAGTACTTCCAATGTCTTGGCTTTTCTCTGAATGCCTGGTAGGAGTCTGAATCCCCACTTCTACACATTTCAGTTTTCTGGTACTGGCAGCCAAGTAACAAGGTTTGCATGTGAATCCCCTGCAGAGAGTTTGGTTTTGAAGCTTTGAATTTGAACTGATACCTGTATTCAAGTCTCATTTTGTAACTCACAGCATCCTGCTTACACATTCCACACAAGGAGAAGTTGCAAGGCTCCTTCCCTCCCCCACAACACTTTAAAAACAGGATGAATTCCAAGTGTGAATAATTGCTAGATTATTTAGAGTAATTAAGATTGTGTTTCTTTCTTGAGGTGTTTTATATCATATTATACTGCTGTAATTTTAGGGTATTATTTGTGATGCATTCCTAGTGATGCTAAAACATATGGTTAGGTGCCCTTTTCAGCATTTCTACTAATCTAAAGAAATAATTCAAGGTGCCAGAGTCCTTCCTATCAACTGGAGAAGATGCACAATCTTTCAGAAGTGACTTTCTCAAATTATTTGCAGTAAACAGTGTATATTCTGTATCTGGATGCCTTCTAGCCTTACTTATAAAAGAAAATTATTTCCCAGAATCCCCAACAGAAGCATTCAGCAGCAAACTATTTTCTAGATGGTTGATTTGCCACTATGTTGAAAAATACAGGTGAACAGAAAGCCTTTTACTTAGGCTGAGATTGGCCGACACTCACTGAAAGCCTGAAGAACATCATCATGGCTTGAGAAGAAAAGAATACAGAAATCTGGGGGGAAAGGGTGGAGAAAGAGACAACAGTTAAAAGAACAATTTGAGGATGTCCTGGGTTGCAGTGTATTCTATTACCATCCTCATGAGCTGTTGAAACCAGGTGGAGCAGTGTTTCCTTGCCTCCTCCCTCCGGACTATCTTCTGTTAATGAGCCTAATCAACACTTGGCCTCATGACTCGTTAATGAGCCTAATCAACACTTGGCCTCATGACTCGTCATCCCATTGTGAGATGCTCCACCCAGAGGGACGAACCAAGCATCCCATCGTGGATATAATCTGAGATTCCCAACACCACAGACCCCCTTTCCACTGGATTTCTAGAGGACAGGAGCTACACAGCCACCACTGGACCTTCTGAGGAAGAGCAGTCCCTTCTACAGGATCACTGCTTCAACAGAGCCACATCCAGCACTTCAGGAGGACTGCAGCCACCATCTTATCGGCCTGCTACCACCACCCTGACTAACAGGGTGTCAGGTTGTATCCTGACTCTGTCACTTTGAACCAGTGTTTTTTGCCTTTTTTTTAATTATTATTTCCCTATGAAGTTGTTATTCTGGCTTGGTGCCTCCCACTGGTTTGTGAAAAAAAATCAGAGGTGTTTTTCTCAAATTCCTGTGTCAGATAAATTCACAGTTAAAGGTGACACTGCTACCATTCACAGGCTGGCTGGTCCTGCCTCTTCCTAATTACAATTTTCAAAAGGAGTATGGTAGTTCTTAGAAACACCATTAGTAGTCTTAAAGTAGCTTTTATCAAGCTTGACTTTACATTCAACATCCAGCATGTGCATTCTGTAAGTGCACATTTACAAAAATCTCTCCAGTCAGCTGTTCTCCTTCTGCCCAACCCGTCCCCCCCTACCCCCCAATGTACACAGCATTTTTTGTCCCTAATCAGTGGAATAGAACCATCTCTGTCTTGGAATAAGGGCTACTCTTCCGTGACAGAAATACTGTACAGTGTATTTTCAGGGGAAAGAATTATTAATTTCTATAGATCATTTCACTATTGGCAGCTGGGACTTTAATTACAGAGGCAAATGCAAACAAAACACTTGTTTGTCAAGAGTGAGAAAAAATAAATGTTTTGCCCTGAGGGCTGATTAGATTCACTATTTTAAGAAGAAGTATTCAATTAGAACTGTAGAGTGGAAAATTGGGGAGGCAAAATCAATTACCCCTCATGGAACATTTCCAGGGTACTGCCTTTTATTTTGTGACAGTTAAAAGTACCATGAAATCTTCAGTACCTATAGGTGGTCAAGATCTCTTGCTGTATCATCCTGAGAACTGACACTTAAAGAAGCAGCTCACCCCTCTTTCATGATCTGTTTCAGGAAAGCTTAATACCATCTGATTCTGCGCCTGGCTTCCCACTGTGCCGGGATTTTCCTTAGAGATCTTCCATCTAGGAATGCAGGAAATTTAATTCCTTGTTTTTCATATTAGTGATTATTATCTACATTATAGTTGAATTAGATTTAAAAAGGAAGCAGCCACCTCCTTCCAAAAACCATACATGTACACCTCCTCCCAGTTCTAGATTGTACATCTGTGGTTTCAATTGCACCATCACTTTCCTTTTAATTGATGCTTGGTAGTTGCCATTGCTCTTGTCTGATCAGTATTTGCCATTTGCTTTCTTCCTGATCGTCACAAATATTCACTGGGCCAGACCCATTTCTTTGCTGCCTTTTAGTCATTTAATGTAAGAGAGGTCAATGCAATGCAGGGTTAAATAACTAAATAGCTTCAAGACAGGTTATCATTACTGCAGCATGGCCTGAGTGTAGTCAGTTCTACCATCCTCATGTAGGTCAGCGCAAAGCAATCACCAAGAAGGAAAACACAGATTTGGGATCTGTAAGTTTGTGGCACAGCACAAACTTACAGATTCAGGCCTCCCTCCTGGACTGCATCACCTTTATTTCTAAAGACTTACAGAGTTCTGAGACTGAGCTACATGCTGATTATCAGAAAAAGGGTAAGAAAAGTAGTAAAAATACAGAATTTCCAGTTACCTTGTAGTTAAAGGGTTACAGGGTTACATCCTCACTGCTTCCTTCTGGGTGTTACAGCACTTTAGCAGTTCTCTTTTGTTGTTGAGCTCTTTTCACCAGGAATGACTAAGGAAGGAAATCTATAGGGGCTTTTTTGACAGTGCTGATTTACACGAGTAGAGATACATCCCTTTCAGCTTCTCTGGCCAACTGGCTAACAAGTCACCAACTCTCTTCAGTAGTTTCGGCAGCAATGAATTAGGGAATCTTAATTAACTAAGGGTGAAAATGAGGGTTTTGATGAGGTCTTTTTCCAGCACTTGTTCTTATGATAGGCATCCCAAACCACGTGAAAGCTTTTCTGGGCTTGGTGAATACAATTTCCATCTTGAGAGATCCTTCATGATTCCACTCATTTCAGGCATGCACACAGGAAGAGTTAGGATCCATTTGTGGTGCTGTCATTTGTGACCAAGTCAGTGTGTCAACACCACAGACATGTCAAATTAAAACCCATTTCCCCTCTCTTCGCTTGTTACAAGCTGCAAAACAGTGGATGAAACTTTACAGTTAATTGGCAAACTCTGCATGGAACTGTATTGTAACCTTGCAGAGCTCTCTGGAATGATATTTTTGATGTTTTTAAATTCATAGAATATCTTTGCACTGGAGCATTAGGGCTGTAGTTGAGCTGCTCTAAAAAACGATCACATCAACTGATCCAGTGGCTGCTTGTGGTTTGTCTGAAGTCTTTAATCAGTCATCCTGAAACTACAGGGATAGTGACTTCCTGTCCTGACTGTCTTGAGGTTGGGAGGGATTTTAATTAGAATCCAGGCTATGAGATGTTGGATTTTTGTGATTCTTTTCTAATCTTGCCATTTTGAAATGTCCAGTTTAAAATAACACTGTGATAAGAATAATTATTTTCTTTTATTGTTATTGTTGTTATATGTGTACCCTTAAATTTAGTAGATATTTTGGGCTTAGTTATGGCTGAACATCATTAAAAACAAGACAAAACCTCTCAAAAAACCCCAAAGAATCAAGCAACCTCACAGTTTTCTCCTGAGAAACCATTGGCTCATATAAAAGTAAAGTAATACTTTGAGGTGAAGCACATAAGCCACCTCTCTGTGGTGTATTAGGACTTGGCAGTTCCACAAATTCTCACTTGAAATCTCATTTTGACTGTCTATTATAATAACCTTAAAACCCTTCCATTTGCCTTTCAGAAAGCTGAATGCAGTGCCAGTGCCAGCTGAACTCAGCAAAGAATTTAATGCTCCCAAAAATTGGGCAAAAGAAGGAAGATTAATTTGAGACATCCCCAGTACAAAGTCAATATCAGTTGGCCACAGTTTTTTTAAGGTCTGTGTAGAGAAAAAGATATAGAAATATTCTATTCTAGATGTGGTTCACCTTGCAAAAGATACCTTAAACTGGTCGCAGGAGCTTCACTGTGGAAATCTCATCTTTTTAACAGCATAACCAGGTAATCTAGAAATACCTTCTGAAATGCTGGGTTCAGCTGCAAGATACCAAGTAACAGGTGAGATGACTGGGTGTAGAACCTGCTCCAGTGGGTAGGACTCATACAGCAGCAGGACAGAATTACATCCAGAATGAGTCTGGTTTCTGAGCAACCTCAATTACGAGTTAATGACCCAGCATTACATGGTCAAATGTGCTCTAAATTAGTCCAACTCCCTCTCCTGTAACACAAGCCCAGTTCATACATGTGGTACATTTACTGTAAGCAGGAGAAATAGTACAAAATGCTAAACATTTTGATTTGTCATAATTTTCCTAAAAGAATCAGAAATTGAAGTGACAGTTTTAGTGTCAAATGATGCAGTGCTGCAGCCAGAGGTTACAGATGGCCTGGTTGAAAACTCTCCTGAGGAGGCTGTCGGCAACAGGCAGAATGGAAGAGAAACCACTTTCAAACAAGCACTTCAGAGATAATACTGAATTAAAACACAGAGCCATGGCAGGGGTTCAGAATGGCTTTTCACAATCTTTTATCAGTTAGTCATTCAAATATTTTGATACAGAATCATGTACATTCAGTTTTGAAGTACATGTGCTTGTTGATACCTGAGTCAGTCTGCTCCAAATAAATAGATCATCGCAGGAAAAATAAAGGAGCAGTGTCCCAAAGGTAGCACAGTGGTGGAACTGCTGTGTCCATGATGGACAATTAATGAGGGTTTGATCACATTTTAATAAAAGTTTACCATCAGTACTCTTCTGCTGCTGAGCTGTTTGCATCATTTCACCTTTCACTCATTCAGGTCCATGTTTCTACAGCTTGGATGGGGAACAGGGAGTGAAAACAGGAGCTTTCAGTTCTAGGAGACCTTTGAGTATTGAAAAAATCCCTGTCCACTCACTTCCCATCACTCAAAGCCCAAAGGGAGGATAGAGATTTCCTTGTGCTCCAGGTACCATCCTGTGAGGAAGAGGCAAAAGACGTTGAGCTGAAACAACCCCACAGGCTGTATCAGCAAATGCCATGTTCATGCATCTCTCTTCTTTCAGTCTCGGTTCAAATTGGACTTGGAAATGACAAATACCAAGTGCAGATGCCACAGTCTCTCCCACATGAATCTCAGAAGAACGTGTTCCATTCCATTCTTTACTCCTAGTTTAAGTTCAGTTGTACTCCAAAGTTTGAGTGTTATTAGCCCATTATTAAGTCATTATTAAATCCATAAAAATCTTTGAGGGTCTGGTAGTCTTTCCCCATGTATAAAGTTAATTCCAAAAGCCAACAACTTAAAAAAAAATAATAAAAATTTACAACCTTGGATCTGTCTTAATACCAGCTGCTTAAATGAAACAAGTCTTTTAAGTATAAAGTAATAGATGGGTACAATTTAATGGCAAACTACTCATGTCTGTTTACAAGTAATTTTGATATTGAAAGTAATCTAAAACTTTACTGTATCTTAAGTATTTCTGCACTTGTCCTGTTTTTTAAACATTCCCATACTTCATTTTCTTACAAATCATTCTCTTTGCTTTTTCTAGCTGTATTAAATTGTATGTCTAATCAGTATTAAAATGGGAAACCTTTATTAATCCTGGCTGCCTTTCTCTGAGTGCTCAAGACAGCCTAAAGCAGAGGAAAATGAAAGTCAGCTTTGGAGCTTAGAACGCCAAAAGACCTTAAATTTTTACAAAATTCTTGTTTAATTGTTCTCATTAAATATGAATAATCTCATGAATTGTCAAGAGGGTTGTTAGATATGAATGAAACAAATTAGACATCAAAAAGAAGGAGGAAAAAACTCAGGAAATGCAAGTTTCAAAAATTAGGAAGATTTACATGATATCAAGTGTGCAGTAAAGATACATAATTGAAGTTCTCCACAAAACCAATAAACAATGACAAGAAAAGAGATACAACATACAAGTTCTGGCTGTTAAGCTTTAGTCCTTTAATTCTTTAAAAGTTTGTTGCAGTAAAACTCAATTGGTTATGCATTTTGTGTGCTGGCCATCCCCTGATTATTCATTGCAGTAAGATGTGAAATTGCCTGCACCAGCACTTAGGAGTTTTTTGGGGACATCTAGAAAGAGGGCTGGCATCTCCTTAAAGGCTTTTTTCTCATCTAATTCTGACAAAGTCTCCGTGTTTCCTTTGAGCTGATCAGGAAATTCTACATACCCGTCCTGTTTACCAGAGCACTGCTAACAGTGAGGCATTGACATATGCAAACCGGGGCAAGGAGCTGGATTACTTTTTAAGGTGCAATGACAAACTGTAAGAAAATGCTCTGCTTTTATGTGCAAGATGATTTTGGATTCTGTGGGTTAGAGCATTGAGTGTTTACTCATACAGCTGTGATGTCGAAGAGCAGGGCTACATCAAACAGAGGAGGAGCCCCAAGCTGTTTTCCACACCAGGTTCAGTGTCTGAATAAAGACCAGCTGAAGCCTCCTCCTCTGAGGAAACTTCCTGGGTTGTTTCTTCTCTCAGGGTTCAAGACCTACAACCACATGAAGCCATTGGATTTTTAGGTGGCCACCCCTGCTGAGTTCAGAAGGATGTTGAGACTCCTACTAAACATAAACTCCTGCTAAAACATATCCACAATTTAAGGTTTTTTTTACCTTGCATTCCAGACAGGAATTTTAAAGAGGTGCTGGTATTACTGATTTAAAAAATACATTTTCAGCAGCCTGTAACAGTCTTTGTTGTTCAACAAACTATTTCAGTCTGTGCCCCTTTTCCCTTCAAACTCTGTTTTGCCTCACAGCTTTTCCTGAATGTGACCATTACTCAGGTAAAATAAAATCGTCTTCAATCCTGGAATACATCTAAGCCTCAGCAATACCTACCCTGGAACATCTTCTGTGAACAATGGGGTTTTTAATTGAATTAGTGAGAAGTAAATAAAAAAAATTTAAATGTAGATATGAAACTTGCTCAAACATTTTTTTATTGATACTTCTATCACCTGGTGAGTCAGGGATCACTCACTTCCCATGTCTGAGTGTAAGACAGTTTATGTTTGCTCTTTGCCTTATAATTGTAAATCTGCCACCTCCAAAGTTCTTACCCAAAACCTTCACTTTGATCTTGGAGTTAAACTATCAATTGCACAGGTATTTAATCTGTTTTCCATTACAGTGATATTTTTCTTTGTCCCAATTCTGATTTTTAATGGCTATTTAGGCAAAGTAAACTTCGTATTTAACTAAGTTTTCTAGACAATGATTATCGGATAAAAAGAGATTAACTCCCTGTTCCTGATGAATTGTGTTACGGAACACAATTCATTGCTGAATTGTATTACAGAACAGGGACTCCTGTTCCTCAACTGATGGAAGGGGTTGTATTTCTTTAAAAGGCTGAAATAAAATGCAAATACAAGGGTAAGAAAACTTTCTCTATAGTAAATCATTTATTAACCATAGCGTAATAATATTCTCCAGAGTGTGAATGTGCCTTCTTCGCCCAAACCAGATGCTTTTCCTTCGCCTTCCAGGTCCTATTACAATCCATTGTCCATGTCATGAAGAGAAAAATGAGAATGTGTATTTTAAATAGATATTTTCCCAGTGACTGACAGGTATTTGTTATCTTGCAGATCCATTTACTGAGGAGCTGATGATGAAGTTGCTGATTGTGATGCTGTTGTTGAAGTAAGGTTTCTCTTTCAAATGTGCCAGTTACAGACACATGTAAATAGGATTTAAAAGGCATGCAATGACTGGGAGCAATGGGAAATGCCAAGAGAGTGGAGCAAGGCTTCTCCTGTGTCTGTAACACAACTCGTGTTCTCAGCAAAGCCCGTTCAGCTGGAGCGAGTCTCGTTCCTTTGTTGGGTGTGCTTCCCCTTCCATGGGTTTTGGCCAAAGGAGAGCTCCTCCGGTTCTGTCGGCTGGGGCTGCAGTGACATCTAGTAACTGCCTGGCTAATTGCAGCCAAGACTTTCACAGGCACTATCCCATTAGCTCCAGCAGTGAGGAATTCCTACAGCAGGACTTGCCTTTTCCACTTCCAGATATTGCCTCCCATCAGAGCACGGGGAAGAATGTTCTCGAACACCAAGAGACAAAAAGTGACTTGCCCAAGCTCACACGCTCCTTAGAATATAAAATCATGCTTTGAATTAAATTTTAATTAATTAATAAACATGTCTCTTCTAAATAGACCTTCCTGCTTTTTTTAAACACCGTCCCCCATCTAGCTACTCTGCCAAAAGAACTACATCGAGTACTTACTGAATAGACTAAATTTACTTCTTATTTAATATTGAAGAGTTAACAATGCTATAGATTTGACAAACCCATCAAAAAGAAAACTGCTTTTTCATCTGGATTGTAAATAATAACTAATCTAAGCAAGCAGGACTCTGCAGGTTTTGCATGATTTGCTACCAGTGACTTGTAAAGGTTTTCCACGTCTTAAAACTTACCAACAGTACTGTAAGGATTACAAAATTCTCATTTTAAGCAAAAAGACACTGAGGCACTGGAGTTCTTAGAAGTTTATGTGTAATGAGAAAACCATACTTACACCTTGTATTCTCTCACAGTAATTCAAACTGTATAAATGAAGGCTACATCAATAAGTAAACAGTCTTTAAATGCCGAGGAAGCTGCTGTACCCTCAGATGGGCAGCAGAACCAAGTTCGGAAGGGGTTGTGCAGGTACCTTGGAGAGCAGAACAGCAGGATAACAGTGCAGATAATTGTCAATCAAAATAATTATTCAGTGATTTTTCTCTATCTCCAAGCTTAAGAGAAAGCAATGGCTTTTCATCTTGTTAACTCCGCTAGTTTTTTTTTTTCTTTTTGATGAAGAAAGGAATTCTGAACCACCCTTTGTTCTTCATTTACAGATCCTGACTCTGAGAAAAACAATTATAACTCTCATGACCTTGGAATTCCACCAAGAAGCCTTTGTATCAAGTACCCTTTTCACTGTTTTTTACTACTTCTACTTTTCTCCTACTTTAACTAAAGCCAAACCAAGTGTGTTTTATGTCACACAGTCCTTTTTGAACTTCTACTGTTGTCTTTTAAAGTCCAAACACTGATAGCTAATTACTTTCAAAGAGCATAGGTCAAAGTAACTAGTAGTGAAGTCAACGTGGCATTTCTGTTGATTATGTCTCAAAACTGCCTCACCTAATTGGAAACAGTTGGCTAGTAAGTTGGGTTTTTAACTAACCTTCTTTAACCTTTAAAATCACAAGTTGTGGAGAGGCCTGTGGTCCCCTGATGTGCGTCTGGAGTCACATTTAACACTGACATTCTTTGCTTCTGAGGTTTTTTCTGATTAGAGTTTGAGCTTATAAAGTGACGTGATCCTGTCCACAGCTTCCAGCCAAGGGGACCAGAGCACACTTTTACATCTGTGAACAACACATAGAGTGCTTTCCCTCAGCTGGCGTGGGATGAACTTTCAGGGAAGTTCTTGTATTTAACATTCTCTAACAACTACCATGGCCTCAACAAAGTAGGGTTTTTCCTTTGTTTTAAAAGGGAGAACGTCGGCAGAAGGAAAACAGTGCTCAGATCTTGACTTGAATGCTGACACACAGAGATGAATCCATGGAAAGCAACTAGAAAATACTGCTGTTGTTTGGAAGTAAAGCTAGGAAAGAGCCTGAAGGCTTCACTGCACTGTACAGTAAGAAACCTGGAACATTTGCATCTCAGCAAAATGTTGCCCACCGACCACAAACACAAACCAACAGAGAGTCAGTTTATGCGGTGCTTTATTCAGGGCCCGGGGACCTGGGGACTGGTGTCCCAAATCAGGCTTCCCCAAGGCCTATCGTTTCACTCAGCTCTTTATACAGTTTCAAACATTGGCACACATACAAAACATTAACAATTGATAATCATACCCCAAGCCGTATATCTTCATGGTTGTCTAGTCTTAGATAATGCTCAATCGAACTCCCACCACTGAAATCCCCCTTGCATGCAACATATATCGACCCAGAACTATTTACTTTTAGACATGTTCTCCATGCCCAGCTAATTCACTACTCCTAACTTCCCCACCCAGCACATTCCATTCCTGTTTCCCAAGAGAACTATTTCTACACCTGAGGCCTTACAGCCTAGCAGAGCCTTAGCCTTACTACTTCTAAAATCCAATATCCTATCCTTTTTGTAACAAAAAGATCAGTACAAATTTGCTGTATAAATTCTTTCAAGCTTCTTTTTAAGGCTCAGATTTGTACATGAACTTTTTGAATTCTTGCCTGATTTACAAGTTTCCTAACTTCTCAATTACATGAACTTGAAACATATTGCTTAATACATTATAATTCTTTTTATTCTGTGACAAGACAGTATAATTTATGAATTTTAAGGGACTTGATATCCCCTATGCTGCTGGTTAACACCGTACGGGTTATTGTCCATCACTGGAAACCTGATCCAGATGTGGCACTGCGCTCACTGGTGTTCACATTGGGCCTTACAAACTTACTGCATGAATTAGAAGGTAACTATTAAGCATGAACTCTACATGATAATTTGACTGATAACCATGTCAGATGAGGAGCACCCAGCATATTTGATTATTCCTGAACAAAATTACTTACTAAGCAGACACCGCATTCACAGAGCATTGGATTCTTCCTTCATCCCACACAGATTAATACCTTCTGGGTAAGGCTTATGCCTGGCTTCTGGGAATCAGGAAACAAAGATTTTGTGGTGACTTGTTTTGCACAAACTGTTTGTTTTCAGAGTAGCAGTTTTTACCATGGGGTGAAATGAAAACAGCTGCCAAGTGCAATTTGGTTCAAAGAGGCAGCGGCCACTGGTCGCAGCCCAGACACGTCCGTGGCTCTGCGAAGCCCTGACCTCTGTTGTGCTGCAGCCCCTCAGCATATTTGTGTTCCTGAACATTTAACACTGAATTGTCACCTTCACAAACACCAGTGTGTTGGATCTGAGTGGCAAAGAGCAGCTCAGCCCAGCAGGCTCCTCAGTCTCTCTACACCCTGCTAGCTACAGCTTGTAGACAAACCCGCCACATGCCTTTAGTAGAGCTGAGCGGGGCACGCTGGATTCTGCACTGTGCTTTAGGGTTCCCAAATATATTAGAGTGCTTCCCACACACTGTGGATATTGGGGCTATCTCCGTGCATGGCTACAGGTATTCAATGCAGATGAGTAAGTCCCAAGCAGCTTAGGTCTGTTTTTACCTATCAAATCGAGGGAATTAGCCTCTGAGGGCGGGATTCTGTTCACCTGCCATGAGGTGCGATGTAGACACTGCAGCTCATCAAGCTGTCCCAGTCTCCTGTTTTTATTCAGAACAGGGAACTTTAGGTCACTGTTCAGCTGACCCAGTTTAGATCTGCCAGTGCCCAGTGAATGCATCAGAGCTGACTCAATGGGAGCCTCGGGCTTCACCAACAGCCCGGGCTGACTCAGGTTTATCAGATGAAGCCCAGCCTGGGGTCTGGATGTGGTGTGCTGCACTTACATGTACTATAAACTGCTTCTGAAAATAAAAGGGACACTTCCCTTCCATACCCTCACACTAGCCCATGATCCAGGGCTGATCCGTGGGCTGACGGGCAGCTCACCTGCCAGGGACTAATTTTAGAATGTCCTAGTTGCCTGCCTTGGAGGTGCTGCCTTCCCTCTGTCTGATACCTTGGTATTCAGCAGGGAAATTAAAGGGGATTAAAATAACGAGGCCGTTTTGTATCCTTCTCCAGCTGATGCCTTTTCCTGGTCTTAAAATCAAGAGTCATACACGGTTAGAAGGGGAAAAGGGATTTTACCTTGGTATTTATTTTAAGGATCCTTAGGTGTACACGTCCAGGTCATATGCATTGAGATGCACCCCGCTGAGTCTCTGTCTGTCCCCTCCCCTCCCCAACATTGGGTATAACATTATAGGTTTTACTAATTAGTATATCTATCAAAGATTCCCCAATGAGAGACTCAAGTGAGCCCCCCTTCCCCAGGGAACCTTCCCCTGGATGGTTCTATCTTGGTTTACAGAATGTGTTCTGGAGAGGACCCTGGGGTCTGGGGCACACTGATCCCTAGCTACGAAGCTTCTAAAATGTTCAGTCTCTTAGCTTGACAAACAAGTCCAAGAATGTAGGCAAAAAGCACTAGGAATACAGAAGTTGTAAAAAGGTATAACAGGGGTATAAAAGAAAAGGCAAAAATCTTCATGGCATCACAGTTGAACCCATTCTGAACCCATTCTGATGTCGTGGAATTTTCTAATGAGTCTCTTAAAATGAGTGTGCTCAGTTCAAGTTTAGAGGAGTTGATAAAAGGCAGACATTCCTCATGCCTGTGGAGAAAACGCCTCTGGTTACTACAAACTGTGCTTTTTCCCAAAGGCCACATTTCTTTTGGATTAAAATATAAATAAATAAAGCACATTCTAATCTTCACTGTTTCACATCAGTAGTACAAGCTTTGATAGGCTTCATTTGAAGAGAAAACACACACCTGAATTCAGGTCAGGTCATCCTGAGAGGGTTTAAGCTCCAGAAGGAAGAGGACTCCAGTCTCATTTTCCCTGCTGCAGTGCAGTGTCGCTCCACGTTATTTCTGTTGCTGTTTGCAATTAAATGGAGCAGCCCTCCCTGAGATCCTCTCACCTCTTGGGTGAAAAACAAAAGAAGAGAAAAATAATTTCTTCCTTCAAAGCATCCTGAGAGTTTCTGCTCCAGGTGCCTGCCCTGTGCTCTTCACCCAGTCAAAGACAAACCTAAGCGAAACCTCATTGAAATTTAAAAGCCATGTGGATGAGGCAACTGGGGACATGGCTTAGTGGTGGGCTTGACAGTGCTGTGGGAATGGTTGAACTCAATGAGCTTAGAGGACTTTCCTAACCTAAACAATTCCATGATTATGTGATTCTATGATTATGAAATCTCATCTCTCCCCAGCACGGTGGGAGAGCGGGGACAGTGCTGGTTCTGACCCCAGGGAAGGGAGCAGTGGGTGTGGACAGCTCCAGGCTACTGAAGGGATGGGGAAACCCCAAAGAAGGGGGAGGTGAGGAAACAGCACGAGTGACCGAGTGACCGGTGCAAACAGGGGAAGCCTGATGTGTGGGAGCGCTGCCAGGCTCACTGCTCTTGTGCAGCAGTGCTGGTCCAGGTCAGCCCTGCAGCTTCCCTGCAGCCTGGCCAGTGTCTGTGGTTGTGTCCAGTGTTCACTGCTCTGATATGAGCCATGGGATGAAGCAGGCGCAGCTGGATTGCAGCCCCATCTCCCAACTCTTGGTGAGAAATTTCTTGAGGAGGAAATTCTTTCCTACAAGGGTGGTGAGGCCCTGGCACAGGTTGCCCAGAGAAGCTGTGTCTGCCCCATCCCTGGAAGTGTTCAAGGCCAGGCTGGATGGGGCTTGGACCACCCTGGGAAAGTGGAAGGTGTCTCTGTCCGTGGCAGGGGGATGGAACTTGATGAGCTTTAAGGTCCCTTTGAACCCAAACCATTCTAGGACTTTGTGAAATGGAATGCCCCGAATGCCTGTGCTTGCCTTCTCCCAAAGGGAAGGGGTCTTGGAACCTGTTCATGCCATTGGAAATCTCCTGAAGTGCTTTTCCAAGGACTCTGCTCCACCTGACATCTTCACTGAACTCTGGAGTCGTCCACAAATAAATGAATGTTGCCCATTCTCCTTCATCTTCTCCCTCCAGCCAACACTTCCGAACAACCAGTGGAGCAGAGACATCATATCCATGGGACACACAACCAAAAACCACAAGGAATCAATACAACATCCCCCTCACCTGGGCACCTTGGAACCTCCTCTGCTACAGGCACGTAGGTGTCGTTTCAGGCAGGTAAGTGTCATTTCATCTTTATATTCATTACTTGTTGGGGACATAGGGAAAGACAAGTTTTGCTTTTCCCAATTAAAAGGAAGGGAAAAAAAATAAAAGGAAGAAAATAAGTGGGAAAGGAAATTTTATTTCCAAGCTTCTAAAAGGATCTTACAAAACACAGAGAGTAATAAAAGCGCAAATATATATATATATATATATATGTATGTATATATATATATATAATTGACAGGGTCCTGTTAAGCAATTCTTCACATTATCTAATGGTGATAGGAGATACCACGTAACCATATATGCATTTCCCCGTAATCCTGATCACTGCTGACAGCTCAGAAAACTCTTCTCAGACATTTCTCCTAGACTGTACAGATTTATTTTCTCAAAAGCAAAGGAGGAGGACAAAAACCAAAGTAATCAAGAAGAAAGAAAAAAACTCTCTTAAGCAAGATCTTCCAGGTTGGGCTGGGTGAGAGCCAAGCTTAACACCTCCTGCATGGCTGTGGGACCTCCTTCCCAGGCTCTTCATGGCACAGAATTTCCTCCAGCACCTATTACTCCCCACCATCCCAGCCATATGCCCCGTGTTACCCTGCTCCCACCCTGCCCAGGGTCTCATCACTTCAAAGGAGCCCCAACCCTGTCCAGCTGCGTCCTCAGCGCTGCTCCTCCCTCACACCTGCCCATCAATCCTAACCTCAATCTTTATTTTTTAGGACTTCCTAACACATCTGCCCATCCAGAAGGAGTTAATCCCAGACCTCCATCCCCACCAGCAGCACAGGTTCCAGCTCAGCATGCCTGCTGCTATTTCAAGCACCCCTCTGCAGCAGGAATTCCAGCTGCTGGGGATGGGAAGGGACTCATGCTTGGCTTTTCAGGATCTAGCTCCCACACCAGGAAGGCACGGACCAGTGGACAGAACCAACTGCTCCAAATCAGAAAGGACCTCAGGAAATAAAGGCAGGGGAAGCTGAGAGAGAAAAATGGAGCTGGGACAGGTCCATGTGCTCCAGATTCTTCCTCACCCTGAAATGTCATGGCAGCTTTTGGAGGTTGCCAAAAAGTAAACCGAAACCCAGTGGTATCTGGTTCCCCCATCCCACCCCCCAACAGTTTCTTAAAACACTTAATGTCCAGCTTAAGTGAAATCAACAGATTTTAAAATCCACACAGGTGTTAAAAACGAGTTACAAAAATTTGCTTGTTCCCGTTCTTGCAGCAAAACCAACCCCAACTCGAGCCTCAGAGGAAGAGGGCTGAAGGCAACATGTCTTGTGTCACCCCCCTTCAGAGGTCCAAGGGGCTCTTTGGATCCCATTCCTAGCAGGGAACCTCCACTGAGGACCTAACAACTCTCACTCTCTCCAGGCATCCTTCATCCTAGGGATGCTGCTGCGCACAGCTGATGGAGGAGAGCTCAGCCCCAGGCACCCCCACTCCTTCCTGCACAGCTCAAAAGCCAGGCAGGGGATTAGTTACACACTGCCTTCCTCCTTCTCCTCCACTACACCCTACACAGGAAAACAGGCAACCACACACACCCCAGCCAGCTGTGTGAAAAAATGTATATATTCAGCACGCACTCAGTACAGTATAGCAACAAAAGCTACCATTGTTTCCTTAAAAACCAACAAACCACCAACTTCAAAAACAACAAAGATTCCAAATCCTCCCCAACCTACAGCACTGATCCTTGGCCTTCTGGCCCCAACAAGCCACCAGTGACAAGTGACTCCAGCTCCACACCATCCCTTCCTGGCAAGGCACAGAGGGTGGCCTTGGTTCTCTGGGAGCATCTCCTGCCTCGGCACCCAACTCCTGTGGGTCTGGGGTGCTGAGGGTGGTCCCACCAGAGGGGCTGGGCCAGCAGTTTGCTCTGGTGCTATCCCATGCAGTTATCTGGAGGACACACACACCAAAGAAAATGGGACAAGCTCTGTCTGCCAGAACAGGGAAGCCACCACAGCCTCACTGGGGCTCAACACACCCCTAGGAATGTGCCAGGGAGGAGAGGGGGATTCCGTCGCTGATCCTAGAGGCTCCATGCTTGGACAGTGTCTTTGCTGCTTTCTGCTGGAGGTGGGGGATGAGGCTGAAGAGAGGGAAGGAGCTGCACAGTGGTGGGGCTGGGAGCTGGCAGGGCCTGCGCTGCTGCACACAGAAGGGAGGTAGATCGGCTTTAGAGACCTCTTGCCTGGGATGATGTCTTCTCGGACACCAGCTCCGTTTCTGGGGGGGAAGAGCCTGTTGCAGGGCCCTGAATGCCTGCGCTTGCCTTCTCCCAAGGCAAAGGTGTCTTGGAGCCTGTTCATGCTGCTGGAAAGCTCTCAAACTTGTGCAGCAGTTTCCCTCAAAACTTTTTAGCCCTGAAACTGCCTCCACGGCTGCTGCAGGCAAATGCCCAGCAGCTGGGGAAAAGCCCAGAGGTGACGGCAGTGACATGCAGGGCAGGAGGGATCCGGCTCCCTCCTCTTGCCCACCTGGCTGGACCCCAACCCTGACCCAAGCCCCTCTCCCTGCCCTGCCACACCGGTCCCACTGCCACCCCTGCCCCACACGCTGTGGGGATAGCGTGTGTGATGCTCTCCATCCTCCCCCCTCCCCAGGTCCCCATCCCCAGCGTCCCCTCTGCCGTTAGTCTTGCTGCTCGTTCATCTCCATGTCCGACACCAGGATGTTCTTCTCGGCAGATTCACTGGGGTTGGAGGTGGTGCGACTGTAGCGAGCGCTCTCGAAGGCGCCGCGCTCCGCGCTCTGTCGGCGCTTGTACAGGAAGATGACAACTCCCAGCACGGCGCACAGCGCCAGTGTCGACAGCACGACCACTGCGATGGCTGTCGTGTTCTCCGGCAGAGCTGCAGGGAGGAAGGGCTGCTGAGAGGCAGACAGATGGCTCCTGTTCCTTCCTCAGCCTGCAGGAGAGGCTGGGGCTGGTGGGGCTCTAGCCAGACCCGGGTTTTTGGGCAGGATCATTTAATCATAGAATGTCCTGAGTTGGAAGGAACCCACAAAGACCACCGAGTCCAACTCCTGGACCTGCACAGGACACCCCAAGAATCCCACCCTGTGCCTGAGAGTGCTGACCAAACACTTCTCGAGCTCTGGCAGTCTTGGGGCCGTGACCACTGCCCTGGGGAGCCTGTTTCCGTGCTGTTTCCCCCGTGGTGGGTCAGAACAGGACAGGATGGAATGAGATTGGCTCAGCTGGTTGAGCATTATGCTAATAACACCAAGGTGGTGGATTTGATTCCCGTATGGTCATTCACTTAAGAGTTGGACTCAATGATCCCTGTGGGTCCCTTCCAACTCAGCGTATTCTGTGACTCTGTGAATCTGCTTTGGTGTTTTGGGCACATCCTGTGCCCTTGGCAGAGCTCCTGGGACTGGGTAGACTCCCTGGGTCTTTCCCATGTGTATGAATATTCATCAGCTGCCTGGGATGGATCTTTGGGATCCTACCAGCAAACATGGTGGCCATCCCCCAGACTGACCAAGAAGTGTGGGCACAGGAAGGACAGTGGCAAGCGGCTGGGAAGACACACACCTCCATGGAAGGATGGCTCCTGCTCCTGAGGAGTTCTAACTCAAGGCCAAAGTCACTTGGGAATGGCATTCCCCACCCGCATAACCCACTCCTTTGGTTATTTACACAAGCCGGGCTACGGCTACGGCACAGTCCTGGTTTCCAGTCCCAGTACTGTGCCCAAGCTGATGGTACCACTCACCTGCCCTGGAAAAGCTGCTTTCCTCCACTGCAAAGGTAACACAGACAGGTGAGTGCACGGCCACAACACCCTCCCATCTTCCCACCACCAGCACCACTGGACCCATACACTGCACTGCTCCCAGTGCTGCACCACATAGGCAATGGGCGATGCACAGCTAGGACAGTCCTCTGGCTCTGCTCCACCACTGCCCCGCTGGCCTCATCCTGCCCCAAGGAGCTGACCCAGCCATTGCGACATGCACAGCCCATCATGGAGCCCAATGGGGACCTGCAGACCCCAACACTAACCCATACCATCCCCTGCACTGGGATTACCCGAAACATGTGGTTGGTGCTGCCACTGTGACAGCTCTGCCGTGCAGCACCCTGCCCAGACCCCCAGCTCACCCTGCATCAGCCCAGGAGCCTTGGGCAGCAGAGGGAGCCCTACCTCGGGGGATCTTGCAAATGACCCCCATGGTTACGTTTGTGCAGGAGCCTAGGCGCCACACGCCGTTGCTGCTCTGGATCCAATAGCAGCTGTTCTGGCTAAGCATGCTGGGCCCCGTGTCGTGCTGGCCCCAGTTGGAGTAGTTCACGGCAGTGTTGTCATGCCAAACCAAGGTGCCACCTGGGAAATGGGAAAATTAGGCTTGAGGAGGCTGAAGGGGACACCCCACCTTTGTCCCAGTTCAGAAAGTACGAGGAGGTGTGATGAGGCTCTGGACAACCTGGTCTAGTGGAAGGTGGCCCTGCCCATGGCAGGGGGTGGGACAGGATGGCTTTAAGATCTTTTCCAACCCAAATGATCCCGTCGTTCTGTGATTCTATGGTGGGGAGGTGTGACGGGGAGGACCAGGGGCTACAGCACACCTTCCTGAATCAGAAGGCTCCAGTGTCTTGGAGAAGGCTTTGGGTTTCATACCCCACCAAGCCAGAGGAGGTCACAAATGGCATGTCCAGCATGGCCTGAGACACTAGTGAGCCTGGTCACACTATGGCATGAGCCCCCCTCACTGGTGCCACCACCAAGGGTTTCCTCTGCTCACTGCAGACTTGGTGGGAATTCATGGAGGTGCCTGGGGATGTATCTCAAACCTCATTCCTTCCTTTGTACCTTTGGGGTTGAAGGTCATGCCCAGCCAGGCCCCCTTGGAAAGGCCCTCGTATGCCTGGAGATGCTCCCACACAAAGACATTCTCCATTTCATCCTGGATGGACAACACTGTGCCGCCAACTGCAGAGGGAAGACTGTCATGGAGGAGCCCAGAACTGAGAGGACTGAGCTAGGGAGCAGCAGTGCCCAAGAGGACAGAGTTGAGGACCTACCTGTGAACCACATGATGATTGGGGAACCCTAACATGGAACAGCAAGGAGATGATGGCTGACCAAGGCTGGACACAGACACAGGGACAAAGGGATCTGCTGCACCCACAAACATCCTGGGGATCCCACTCTCTTCCATTTCCAAGAATGCATCTCCCTCCTTTACCACCCCAGGCCCCCCATACCTTTCTGGCACCTCCTCATGGCGTCCTTCTGCCTGAGGGTGATCTCCATGTGGAAGGTGTAGCAGTGGTCCCGGAAGGGAATCCAGGAGGAGTCCTCCAGCGATTTGGGACAGCTGCCACTGTAGCTCCACTTGTGCATGCGGGGATGACCTGAGGAGTACATGGTACATTAAAGGTGTGGTGGGGCACAGTATGTCAGGGTCCCACAGCACACTGGGGCACCCAGACCCACAGGAACATGCTCCAGAAGGTCCCTAGTGGGATGCTCCATCTCCAACCCTTGGTCACACCCCACCTGGACCACTGCAGGCCCCCTGACCAGCACCTGTTTGGAGCTGGCAGATGGCCCCCTGAAGCTTGGTGTCACAGCCAGCTGTGCGCCAGCTCCCGTCCGTGTCCATGTAGGAGCAGCCGGTGGCCTGCTGGGGCTCCCCGTCCTGCCAGTTGGTGTAAATGAGGTTCTCCTCCGTCAGCCACGAGTAGCTCCGGCCTCCCTGGAAGACCACAGCGAGGAGATTCTTGGGGACTGCTGTGATCCCCCTGGGGACCTGTGCCCCAGGTGCCTGCCCCCTTCCCTCACCTCATCATTGGCCAACCCAATCCAGAGCGGAGCCCGCAGGCTGCTGATAGCCTGCGTGAGGAAGGCCTGGCTGTAGGGGTTGGGAATGGTGGCCAGGGTGGCATTGAGGGTCTCGCAGAGCAGCAGTGCCTCATGCCACCTGAGGGGTTTCTGCAGGATGCGGTAAGTGCTGTTGTGGTAAAAGAGGGTGCCGGTAGGAGAAGGGGGGAATGGTGTCTGCGCAGGGCTCAGGGATGGGTCTGGAGGAGCAAAGAGACACAGTCAGAGGGCACAGAGGACACTCCTGCATCTACTCCTGCAGGTAGGTCACCCCCTTGTCCATCCCTACCCAGGCCAGGCTGTCCCTGGCAGTGTTGTGCTGATTGCACCTGGGGACATCCTGGTGCAACTGGGGAGGGAAGAGGGACATCCTCAGGGATGACAAGCAGTGATACCCTACAACCATCCCCACCTGGGAGCTGTCCACCAGGATGCATGTCCCTGCAGGACACACTGAGCCAGGCCGGTGTGCACAGGTTTGGGGCTGTCCCATAAATGGCTGAGATCAGGGACCCACCCACCCAAGTTAAGCCTATCTTCCCAGCTCTCCCCAAGCTAAACCCATCGCCCCAAGCTCCCCAGTCCCACCACAGCATGGGGCACAAGGGTGGCAGATCCCCAGCCAAAAGAGCAGGGGCTGTCCCCTCCTCCTCCTCCTACCTATGCTCCGCTGGCAGACAAAGCCATGCTTCTCCTCCAGGCAGCTCCGGTCATCCCAGCGTCCCGTGAAGACGGGGGGTGAGCCGTGCCACACCACGACACAGTTGGTCTGCACAGCCAAGCCACAATGTCAGCACTGCCCTTAGCACTGTCATCTTACACCATGGAGATCCCCATGCCAGGAACCCCCACCCTACAGCGCTTTATCCTGCACTGCCCTTGGAGAACCACCCCAGTCCGCTAAATCCTTCCTTTCCCAAGGCTGGGCCTGGGGCTGAGACCTTCCCAGGGGATGGGGGTGCTATGGGGAATCTCCCTTACCGGCTTGTCACGGGGGCTAGAGGAGCTGCAGCCCGAGGGCTCTCCGGGTGCCCAGCTCACGTGCCGCAGCGGCTCCCCCTCCACCCACTGGAACTCCCTCTGAGCATCGTGCAGGCCAATCCAAAGGTCAAAGGAGATGTTGGGCAGCATGGATGTGATGAAGGCTGCAAGCAACAGGTGAGGCACGGAGGACCACCCCTGGCAGGTAGAACTCGGGTGGGGTGGTTGGGCAGAGGAGACCTACCCTGCTCCAGGGGGCTGGCAATGGTGGCCAGGACGGCACCCTGACTCTCGCACACCTGCTTCGCCTCTGGCCACTTCACTATTTCGCCTTTGTTGTGGCCATTGAAGCTAAAACACTGCACAGCCAGGGGCACAGGATGGTCCAGGAGGTGCAGCTGCCCCCAACCCTGAGCCCTGCACCCTCCCCACCCAGGCACCCTCTGCATCCCCATTCTGCCCAATGGTCCTTTTTGCCTTCACACCCTCATGTCTGCCACTCCCCAACCCCTCTGGTCCTCCCACATCTCTCCTGGCAAACCTATGGACACACCTCACCTTCCCCACCCCACGCCACATCTCTCCCAGCATCCCTGTAAATGCATCCCCCAGCACTCCCCACAGAACATGTGCAGGCATCCCTCTCCATCCTGCCACTTTGCAGCCACCCCCTCAGTGCCTCCGCAGGGCTGGTGGAACACCAGGAAGTAGCCATCATCCTGCTGTCCCCTCTCCCTCCAGCGGTACCTTGCTGAGGAAGGGCAGCCAGCCTTGGGGACAGCCCCCACTCGTGGCAGCAGGTACTGGAGGGAGGGAAGGCTTCACAGCAGTCCCGTTGCTCCGCTTGCAGATGTAAGGCAGCGCCGTCACACACTTCTGGTCTCCCCAGTCCTCTATGGGGAGAGACAGGCTGGGCATGATGCCGCTCTGCACCGGTACCAGCGCCCCAGCCCCTCAGAGCCTCATGTGGAGTCCTGCCCTGCCCTGCCCTCACCTCGGCTGGCTGTCATGTACACACACTTCCTGTCCTTGCTGATGGGCCGAGGCTTGCCCGGTGCCCAAAAGACAAAATTGAGGAGGGACCCATCAGACCACCTGGAACGGCATCACGAGGAGCACAAAGCTGAGCAGTGACTTGGTGAATGGGACCACTTGAATGCCCTAACTGGGAGCGTGTCCCACCATGACCCTCTTGGGTGAGAAACCTCCAGCCCAGCAGCCCAGGATGAGACCCCCGAGATGCAGCTGCTGAGCCACAGGCACTCTGAGAGGTGGGGATGGTGGTGTAAGGACATGCAGGGACATAGTGGTGTGGGGATGTGATGGGGACGGTAGTGGGGGGACATCCAGGGACACGGTGGCTGTCTGTGACTTACTTGAACCTCCCGTCATTCTCGTAGGTGTGCAGCCCAATCCACCAGTGCTGCTCCTGGCCCCTGGAGAACTGCGTGCCCAGAGAGGACATATCAGTACCCTTCAGGGACTGGGGGGTCTTTGGGGGCAACTGAGGCTGCCATGGGGAACAGACACCCTTCCCCAGCTTGCAAAAGCAAGGCAAAAAGCATCACTTTGCTGAGCCCCAAACCCACCCCCAGGCATCAGGACCAGCCACCATACAAGCCCATCATGACCCCAAGCAAAGCCCAGCATCCCCAAATATTGTCCCTTCAGAAAAGGGTGAAAGAAGGAAGAGCAGCCCATAAGGCAGCAGAGCCCACTGGTGCCCTGGGAAG
The DNA here is from genome assembly GCF_041296385.1 of Aphelocoma coerulescens. NCBI lineage: Eukaryota > Metazoa > Chordata > Aves > Passeriformes > Corvidae > Aphelocoma > Aphelocoma coerulescens. The sequence goes on along the minus strand of NC_091040.1, from coordinate 6,734,988 downwards.
TTCCTGTCCCCTTGGTACCTTCTTCAGGTTCTGGCCCAGGAAGCGCAGCTCGGCCTCGCTGTGCACTGACGTCAGCTCGGCCTGGAACCAGCTGCAGATGCGCTGCGCCTGCAGCCACGTTGAGTGGTGCTCAAAGAACTTGTACTCAGCCTCCTGGTACTTCACCCACTCTTTGCTGCCTGTAGGCAGGGACTGGTGTCATGCTGAGGCTGTGACACTCCTGACATGGTCACCCTGACCCTTGGTCCCTGCCTCTTGGGCTGCTTTGCTTTTGTCCCTGTCCTGCAGTGGAGTGGCAGCAGGATACCTGGGTTCCCCTCCCTTCCACAACCCTGCCCAGGATCCATCCTCTGGATAAATTGTGGCAGATATCCATTGAGGACATCAAGCAGTCTATGCACAACCTGACATTGAGTCAGGAGAGGTTAAGGTTGGGTATCAGGAAAACGTTCTTCCCCCAGAGGGTGATCAGGCTCCCCAGCGCAGTAACTACAGGTCCAAGGCTGCCAGAGCTCACGGAGCAGTTGGACAACACTCTCAAGTGCAGGGTGGGATTTTTGGGGTGCAGGGCCAGGAGCTGGACTCAATGGTCCTTGTGGGTCCTGTCCAACTCAGAATATTCTGTGACTGTGACAAAAGGCTGTGGCCAATGCACCTTGGATTGCGATCTCCGGCTCCTTCACATCAGCACCTGGAGAAAGGGCAAGGAGAAGCTGTCAGAGCAGGCTGGGATGCTCCCATGGATGCTTCTCCGCAAACCCTCCGTGGGCTACAACGGCAGGATGCCTCTCCTGAATTCCCCCAGAAGGGACAGCACCTCTCCCAGTCCCTGAATTGGGAATCACTCTCCCTCCTCCCAGGGATTCCACCACCCCACAGCCCATGCTCCTCCAGGTCAGTCAAAGCTGATGGGTTTGGGGACCCCTTTCCCAGTACCTTTGGGCAGTTTGCAGATCCAGTCCAGCTGGGCTTCGCACTGCATTGGCATCCACTGCAGGGAGGCCAGATCCAGCACCGCGCAGCTCCGGATGTCATCGTCATCATAGTTACTGCGGTCAAAGTTGTGGTAGAAAAACTGGGGGTTGAGAGAGATGGGCAGTGTTGGGCATTTCCACCAGCACCAGATTTGTCCCTCCCACAACCCAAATACCCCCTGGACTCACCCCCAGCCCGTCGCTCCATCTCCAGCTCCGGTCCCCAGCGGGGTCCCGCCGGTTCAGGCCGATCCAGAACCAGTGCTGCTCATGGAGCTCTGGCTCCGACTCCCTGTGGAGAGCCAGGGGGACAGGTGAGTACACAACCCCCTTCAAACCAGAGGGGTTCATATTTATATACAAATATATATACAGGGCTTTTTCTGTTTGTTTTCAAAGCCTGCCATCCCCACACACCTGACATCAGGAACTGGGATAACAGGCATGCCATCTCAGGGCTGGAGCTGCTTTAAATCCAAGCTCCATCCCCAAATTACACTGAACTTCCTGCACATCTCCCACATCAGCCACACCAACTGATGCACCTTCTGTACATCAGTCTGTGCTCAGAGAGATTCATCAATCCATCCGTCCATCCATCCATCCATCCATCCATTCAAATGTGCCAGAGCACCAAGAGGGCTGTGTGCTCATGGCAAGTACACTCTGGCAGTGGGACACACATTGATGCCACCAGCCTCTCACCCAAAAATCTTGTTGAGGGTGTTGGCGACAAAGTGCTCCTCCTCGTAGCTGCCTAGGCTGAGCAGCTGGGCCCCCAGCTCCCGGCAGAATTCCTGTGCAGCAATCCACATCTTCTTCTCTTGCAGCTTTTCAAAGCTGAACACCTGGGAAAGGAAGAACCCACAGCATGGGGGGGCTCAGCAGCAGAACAGGAGCAGAGCACTGTTCCCACCCACAGACAGCCACATCCCAGGGCACAGTGCTGCCATCCAGCCCCAGCCAGGCTTGTGGGGTGCCTCTTGCAAGCATCAAAATGTGCCCCTTCACCCTGCTGCACTGGGGAGGCATGTGCATCCCCACACCGACCTGTCCAACCCCCCTTCACCTTGTAGCAGTGACGGAGTTTGGGGTCGGAGCTCCATCCTGGCGGGCAGGTGGCAGTGAGGCTGGGTGTGGGGAAAGGACCGGGCAGTTCAGGATTGACTGGGGTGCCCAGGTTCTGGCGACAGATGTACTTGGCCTTGAAGGTGCTGCAGTTCTTCACCTCCCACAGCCCCATGGAGCTGCCGGTGGCCAGGGCCACACAGCCACCCTTGTTGTAACCTGGAGCGCTCACGAGAGCAGGGAAGATGCCAGCCTTAGGGTTGGACCGTGCTGGGGGGCAGTGCCAGTCCTGCCTTGCATGAAGGGGGAGTCCCCATCCCACCCCCATCCCTTACCGGGCTGGTTGCGGTTCCAGTGAGTGTACATCACCTCATCACCGCTCAGCCAGCGGAATGCGCCTGTCTCATTGATGTCCTGCAGAGCTGTCCAAAAATACTCCCCATCCCAGCCATAGATGAGGCTGCTCACATATGCCTGTTCGAACCTGGAGGGACAGTGAGCGTGGGCAATGCAGCAAGCCGAGACACCAAGCCCTTGGAAAACACTCCCCACCTTGCAGGACTTGTTATGGGGTAAACCCACCACCACTGGCATGGCACTGACCTGTTGGTGATGGTGACCAGTGTGGAACTGTAGTCGGAGCACGTCTTGCGGGCGTCACTGTAGGGGACACGGTCCTCGCCCAGCCAGAAGCAGGAGGGGCTGTGCCACTTCCAGCCCTGCAGATGGGTGACAGGGAACATCCACCACCATCCACCTGGACCTCCCCAGAAGGATGGGAGCAATCCCAGGGCACGAGAGCAACATCCCAAGTTCCCCACCACCTCTGCCTTCTCCTGGGAGGTCTCCTGCCCCCAGCTGCCCCAGCTTGACCCCGCTCAGCTTCAATTTCTAACAAGCCCCTGGTCCCAGAGGACATGGCTTCAGGGAAAACAAACACACAGGCAGCTTCAAAGCTGGGGAAACGGCTCTCCCTGCCAGCGTCTGGCCCTGGCTGGGATGCAGGGAGGGGAACACAATCCTCCTCTTTACGCCGCAGGGCTGAGTCCAAAGTGAGTACCACTGCAGCCAGCTTTAATCCCCCGCCTTGTTGACATTGGAGTCTCTCAGGAGTTGGAGACACAATAGTGCCTGTTTTCTGCCAGAGCAGGGAGCAGGGTGGCCCTGGGGCTGGCAGCGGTGGTGGCAGAGTGGGAAGGGACATGGGGGCTCATCCGTGAGAGGGGACACACACCCTTCACAAGGGTGAAGTGGCTCAGCCAAGGAGCCAAGTGGCCCCAGGCTCAGGGACCCCCTGGAAGGGGAAGCATCACTACAGTTCTACTCCCGGGTCCCCCGAGCATCGGAAGGACACTGGGGGCACGTGCCATACACAGTGTCATCAGCACAGTGGGGAGGGAAGCAGGAGAGCAGCCTCAGGAAATGAAAACAACCAAATCCCAGTTTTCTCCCCAAGTTCCTGCTCCTACAGCCTTTCTCTGAAGCTGGCAAATCCAGGTACAGACCCATCAGCTGGGTCCCTCTGGAGCAGCATGGTTGCCGCTGAGCAGCCAAGAAAGGGGCCTGTCCTGGGACAGTGCAATGTCCCCAGACGGGTCCCCAGCCAGCCCCGGCCTCAGCACCCCTAACACCCCGAGGATGCACTCCCACACACTGAGCACCAGAGCAAGTCCCTGTGATCCGAAAGAGGGCCAGGAGAGGATCCCCACCCCCAACTGTTGCCCCCAGCTCCCAGTCCCAGTGCGCCCACACATCCCTCTCCTGCTCTGCCTTTTCCATTGCCCAAACCTCTATCCTTAATTGCTTCCTTTAAGGCTGTTCCTGAAATGAAGGAGACTTTTAAAGGGGGGGAAAAGCAGCAAAGCCACCATGAAAAACCAGTGGAGTGGCTGGAGTGGATAGGACCAAACCCCTGAGCAAGATGTGCCTCCTCTCCACCAGCTTCTGCCTCCGGGTGGCAAAAGTCCTCATTGAGAATGAGTAAAGTAGAGGAAGGATGCTTCTTGGTTCATTTGTCCCTTGCATTGGTGCATTGGTTCATTTGTCCCTCACAGTTTGTTTCCCAGTGCATCTCTGTTGGGCACCCAGGGTCAGGATAAGACTGGCTGGAGAGCCAGGAGGGAGTTAAATCAGCATAGGGAGTCCTCAGGACCGCTTTGGGGACACACAGATGCGTGGTAGCAGAACTTTGCCACCGAGTGTCTCATCCCCAGCACCTGCTGACACTGGGGCTCCTCCAGCTTCGCCTGGCAGCCTTCAAATCTGGCTCTGCATGGCAGCTCTCCTGCATGGCTCTCCTGCATTGGCTGCTGTGCTCCCCCGAGCTCTGGCAGAGCCAAGCAGCTGCTGGAAAAGGGGCAAGGACATGGGAAGAGTCCGGCAGCACCTCTGGGAGTTGGCCCAAAGCGGCTGCTTGCTAGTCAGGGCGCAAGCGCACTGGCCAGCTCTGAAAGGCTGGGAGAGGTTCAAGAGCCACAGTGCTGCCAGATTCAGTGCTTGGAGGCTTTGCAGAGAACCACAAAAACCGCTTCCCAGGAAGCGTGGGAACGGGGCAGCTTCAGCCCTATGCGACAGCTGGGGAAACTGAGGTAGAGCATGGACTGAGTGAGAATCTTCTGGTTTGGTGTCCCCAAAATGCCCACGCCCTGCCCGGAGGAGGCAACCCGCCATCCTGTCGAGGCATAGGGATGGAAGCCACCTCCATCCTGCCAGGCTCCCACATGCTCCTGTGTTCTGGCACAAAGAGAGGCAACGGAAGAAAAAGAACATCCCTGCTGCTGCCAGGCCACCTGATGGGTGCCTGGAGCGAGGAGCTCAGCAGCGCCAGAGTGCTCCAGCTCAGCAGCTCTCAGGCACAGACCAGCTGCTCCAGGTGCTGCTCATAGGGGTTCCCCAAAATGGTTTTAGGGAAAGGTCCCCCTGAAGCCTTGAGCACCAGGCAGAGCTGTAGAGCAGCCAGAGGCTCTGCCACTCCAGGTGCCCCTCACCTTTCGGCACCCATGGTCATCCTCCTCCTTCTCCTGGCTCACCCGACCGGGCTTTTTGCAGATGGATGGCAGGGTCTGGTTGCAGGGGCTGTCATTCCATCTCCCTTCCTGCAGGGCGGGAAGAGGAGTGGCAGTGAGCCTGTCTGACAGCCTGGGGGATGTCCCAGCCCCTTCACTTCCGTTCCTTACACCAAATCCCCACGGATGATGAGATGGATCCCTCCCATCCCAACAGCTCAGATGAGCCCAGTTGAACCCAGATGGAGACATTCCCTGAGGAATGCCTTCCTCAGCAATGAGGATGCTGCAGTGCTCCCTGCAGAGGTGCAGGATAACCCCCCATCCCCTTCAGGTTCTCACCGGTCCCCAGATGGTTACACAGTCCTCCAGGCTGTCACGGAAGTTGTTGGGCTCAAAGGGGTGCCAGTATGTGAACCTCACGGGCGTCCCGTCCGACCACTCAAAGTTCATCTGCAGCTTGAGGTCATTTAGGCCAATCCAGAGCTCCTCCACATCTGCCAGGACAGGAAGGGAGGGAGTGAAATTCCCTCCTCCTGGCTGACCCTGTGCAGAACCCCCTGGTGACCTCAGCCCCCACGATGGGACCGGTCTCTGCACAGCACCTGCTGAAACCCACTCAGGGCTCAGCTCTAACCCCCCAGTCCCAGTGAGCAGGAGAGGGCAGGGCAGGGTTGGGCAGCTCCTGCCTGCAAGGATGGACCCCCAGAGTGGGAAACACAGGGACATCTGCCTGCAGCTTTCAGAAAGGGGCTAGCAGTATGGGAGTAAAAGTCCAGATCTGCAGGCTCAGGTCCAGTGAGCTACTGGTTTTCAACCATTCCCTTCCAACACACCCCGGTCTGCTCCCAGCCTGGGTGCAGCAGTATTTCCTCTCCTTCCTCCACTCTCCTATGGCTCCTTGCTGGCCTCCTCCAGCAAGTCCAGCAGGAATTGTTTTCCCATCTTTTCCTACACTAACCAGCTGGGACTAGCACCATTCCCAGCTGCAGCTGTGTAGTTTTGACTCAGCACTGCAGGCTCTGGGAACAGCTTTTACATTTGCTGGATGGAGGATGCACCCGGATTATGGACTCCTCCAAGGAACACATCACCTCCCAGCCTGGGACCTCTGCTCCCTGCACAGCCACAAAGTCAACTCTGCAGCCTCCAGCACATCCAGAGACTTTTCCATGGACCCCACAAGACAGGAAAGGGGCTGCTGGCACAGCAAGGTCCTCCTTACCTTGCTTGATCTCCTTGGTGACAAATTCCAGTTCAGAGAGGGTGTGGATGCTGACCAGGTCACCCCCGCTCCGCAGGCAGGTCTTCTTCGCCTCCTGCCAGCTCTTCTTCTCTCCGACCAGCCGGTAGCAGTTGGACTGGAAGGGCTGCCAGCTGGGCTCACAGTCCACCCTCACCTCCGACCACGAGTCTGGCAGGACACAAGGCAGCCTGAGTGCTCCTGCCCAGCTTTCCAGCCCTCTCCTTGGCAGGGAATGGACTGCAGTCCCGTGGGTGCTCATCAGACCAAGCCAAAGCCGCAGTGGGAAACACGGCCAAAATATAACAGGCGGTGCAAGGTGTGGGAATGGCAGCTTCAGAGCTCCAGGGACAAAACAAAATCCCTTCTATCTGCAGAGGAGTGAGGGCAGAGCAGAGCAGAGAGCATCCCCTCCCCTGGGGACCACAGGGACCTGCTGCTCTCCATCCCTCCCTTACCACCTAGGGAGCTCAAGTCCTGCTCCGCACAGCTAGGACAGCAGCAAGCTGGGGACACCATGGGCACCTACATGGGCAGCATCCCCTGACCATGCTGGGGTAGGAGCACACCCCCATGGGATACAGAGCTGCGCATGCCTGATGCTGGTCCTCCCCTGATCACCTGTAAGGAAGGGATCAGCTGTGGCATTGGGCTTCTTCTTGCAGACGTAGGGGAGGGCGATGCCACAGTCACGGTTCTGCCATCCCCCGGATGACTCAGTGCGGATCACCCCGCAGTTCTCCTCGCTGGGGTTGTCAGGCTGGTCTGGGGAGTGGGATGAGAAGGGGACAGGCTACTGAAGAGCCAGGACAGAGCCACCAATGCAGCTCTCCCTGCTCCCAACACCAGTAAAACCTCTTTTATTTTGTTATTTTGCATGATGAAGATGTGACCCCAACATGCCCAGGATTCTTTATAGTACCTCAATGCACAAGAACCCAAAGGGTCACTGTTTTACCTGGAAAGGTCGACAGCAGTCAGGGGGTCAAAGTGCCACACCTGAACTGCTCCCACCTGTCCTCAAACCTCCTCCGAGGGTATCACTGTATTCCTCCAAGTGCCTTTGGGGGATGGCACCAGGCATGACCAATGGGCCCTCTTCCCTCTGAGCACCCCAGGGTTAGGGATGGGTGTCTGCAGCTGGGGACCACTTCTCAGCCACACTCCAGCACTAAGCAGGGATGCAGCAACCCGCCAAACAAGGAATGTCAGCCGAGGTTATCCACAGGTCAGTAAGTGCTTTCAGAGGGCTCATTCCCTCTCAGTACCCTGTGTCCCCGCTCCAGCTCCACAGATGTCCCAGGCTGTTACACAGGCCCCTGGGGCTCTCTGTCCTCATGCAGCAAGGGGATATCCTACAGCAGCCTGGGCCACCTCCCTTGCCATGGGGCCATCTCCGGTGGTCACAGGGTGTTCCTCAGGCCCCATCACCACCACAACCTCCCCTGTCTCACCACTCTCCCAGTTGAGGTACTTGAGGGGTGAGTTGTCTGACCACTGCCAGCCTCCATTGATGTCCAGGTCATTCAGTCCAATCCAGAGTGTGGAGCTGTACCCAGTCAGCAGCCCTGGAGGGGCAGAATCAGTCCCCCAAGCCCAGCTCAGTCCCCAGCTTGTCACCCTCCCAAACTTGGGACAGGCAGAGCAAACTGGCAGTGGCAATGCCCACAGTGCAGCCAGCTCTGCCCCAGATGAGGAGTGCACAGCCAGGCTGCCAGAATCTCACCATTGATGTAGGTCTGCTCATGGATCTCTGTGATGCTCAGCAGGTTGGCCCCTTGCTGCTCACAGCTATTCCAGGCCTCCCGCCACGACAGCGTTGACTGGAAGTTGAACTGGTAGCAGCTGTTGGTGAGGTGGTCCTTGTCCCAAAAGGTCTCACAGTCATTGCCTGTGGGGATGAGCAGGGTGAGCACCCAACACAGACACAAAGAAACCCCCAGTAACCCAGTAAACCCCAATAACTTGCTGCTCTGGCACTGCAGACTGCTCACAGGGGGAGAGGAGAAGCCCAAAAGTCCCCAAGAGGGATTGACATTGGGTTTTTGCTTTTCCCCACGAGATGTGTGCCCCTACTTACTCTTTATGGGGCAGAAGCCCCACCGCTCGTCCTTGCCATAGTCCTGGGTGGTGGCACACCAGAGGTGCCCGTCCTCTCGCCCTGTGCTGGTGCACTCGTGAAACCACTGGTTGTCATACTTGAAGGGGATGGTGCAGGGCTTCCCATGGGAGTTGCCCTGGATGGTGTAAATCTCTGAGGGAAAAGAGGAGCCCTTGCTTGAGGATGTGTCTATGGGAGCCAGAGGGAGATGTGGGGTGAGGGGTGTGGGTTGGCCCAGTGTGGGGGGTTATGGGGTGCCCAGAGGCTGCCCACGCCCCATCGCTCTGATCCTGCCTGGTTCTATAGCCCCAGCAAGCTGGGACTGAGCTTCCCAGGCAGGACCCGACTGCTGCAGCACCACAGCCTCAGCTCACGTTTTGGGGATGGTTTGGGTTACACTAATGCCCAAGGAGGTGTTACCAGAGTAGGGCATGGAACACAGATCCTCCTCAGTGCCATACGTCCTCCACTGTGAGCCATGCGCCTGGTCCCCCCTGTCCAGGGAGGAATTGCCCAGGCGGGCACCTAGATGCTGTGACAGCTGCTCCCCGAGCCCACGGCAGCTCCAGCGCATGTTGACTGACTCGCGGTCGCACTCGTAGGTGGCCAAGAGGTGCAGCCCCGCCGTGGCGTTGGCCCCATGCCATGACACCCCCAGGCACTGCATGGCCCCCACATTGAAGAGGCGATTTCGGGAGACCCATTTCCACTGCTGGGCTGGGGCACTGGCGTTGCAGCCCTTGGCCAGTCGCACCAATGAGTCCTTGGTCTCCAAGCAGCCCTGCGTGCCCGTATTGTAGATGAGGAAGACTTTGGAGTCTGGGGAGAGAAAAAAAGGAAAGGGTGAAAGCATTGCCGGGAATTCAGTATGTGCCATGCATGGCCCGGAGCCCTGACAGAACATCCTGGCTCTGTGCAAAGCAAGTTTTGGGATGCATCCCTGGGCACAGCACCCAGGATGCTGGGGACCACCACTTCCCTTCAGCATTGACTCAGGGTTTGCCCCAGTGCCCATCCCCCCAGTGATGGGCTCTGGGCAGAGTGACACCAGTGGGTGTCTGTATCCAGCATGGCATCACCAAGGGTGGCTGTTGGGCATCGGAGCCAGAGCAAAGTGCTCGCCCACTCTAATCACATCATTAGAACCGTTCAAAACTGAGCTCCCATGGGCAGCTCTTGGCTGCAGCATTTCCAGGTATTGCAACGATGCCAGTGCTGGAGAAGCCAATGGCTTTGGCACTGGCCATCTGCTCCGAGCGGAGAAAAACAGAGCAGGGAGATAGCGCATCCGTCACTGCTATGTGTGTTTGGGGACCTGCTAAAACTGTAGAGCAAAGAGGAACTGCTGAGGAAGGTCTCCCCTTGTGTGAAGGAAAATGCCTGCACAGCCCCAGCCTCAGCAAACACAAAATATCACGTCAGGACCCTTTGGAATCCCAGCCCAGGCATTGGGAGGTGGAAGCCAAGTGAGCAGAATTGCTGCCAGCAGATAGAAGTGCAGCCGACGAGGGAAGACAGGCCGAGCTCAACCCCAATTCCACACGTGTCCCACAGTCCTGCCTGCTGCCACAGGCCAACCATGCATCCCCAAGGAAATTCCCTAACCCCCAGCATCACTGGGGGCCACGCCACCATGTGACTGTATCCCAAAACCTGTACAAACCAGTAAATCCCAGACATTATGCTGGGACATGCTGCTCCTGCTGATGTGTCGTGTTTAAAAGACACTTTATTTCTTCAAATTAATGTTTCTAAGCTAAAAAGCCACCTCAGGGCTTCTGACTGCCTCTTCTTGCCCCAAGACCCCAGCAAGAAGCTTCCCAAAGCACCACATCAACACCACCACTTTTGTTGTTCTTTTTTTTTAATAAAACATCCCATTTTTTTCCACCACAAACATTCACCAGAAGTCTAAGCGAACTCATAGGCCCCACTATATTTAGCTTTGGTTTGCTTTGGTTTTTTGCCATTGTATGAACTTTTTGGGCTGAATAGGTTTTCATTTCCTATTTCCCCGCAACTTCAACCTGCCCCAGCTCTGTTGTTACAGGCGGCTCCAGCACATTCAAGCAACAAACATCTTGGCTCACAGAACTTCCCTGCCCTGTGTACGAAAGGGAAAAAGAAATGGAGGAAGACAGACATCCCCATTTTTTGGGGGAGTTCCAGCATCGACCCAGCTCCAAGACAGAAATTATGTCAGAGGCCCCTTCCCCAGACCATATGGCATCAGTGATAATGTCAAATAAACAAGAGTGAAGCTTGTTTGCAGGGCTTTACTTAATTTAAGGGAAACATTTAATTTCACTGAAAATACTGTAAAAATCATGGCAAGTGAGGAAATAAGCAAAAATTCAGACAGGGCTGATTCTGGCTAACTGAAGCTCAGATTCCTTAAGCTGCTGCCAGTGTTTCTCCAGCTGGAACTGGCCTGATCCCAACCTGGACAGTGGGAGACCAGCTCATCCCCCACCAAGCACCTTCTCCCCATGCCAGCACCACCCATGCCACACCCAGCCCATCGCTCTCCCCTTCCCACCTACAGTGAGGGCAGTGCAGCCCCTCCAGCACCCGGGACACAGTGGTCTTCAAGCAGTTTTGGATGATGCAGCATCAGTGTTGTGACCCACTGGAGCAGGATGAGGCCTCCCTGGGGCACAGCCTCATGCCACAGTGGCTCCTCTGCAAGGAGCCAAATACCAGTGCTTGCTTTGCTCCTTAGAACAGAAAAAGCTGCTCTACCATGAGCATCACCACAGGGAGCATCAGCAACAGGACACCCTCCTCTGTTACCTGTGAGCCCTGCCTTGCAAGAAAAAATTAGTATCGGGTTGGAATAGCCATGGAGCAGCTCAGGAATGGGTGTCAGGGTGCTCAGTGCCACGTTGAAGCTGGCAACACCATGCAAGGGCCACACTCACCAGTGGCCCTGCAGTGGCACCACGTTCAAGGAAGCCATCCAGACTGGAAGGGACAGGCCCGAGGCCAGAGAAGCACAAGATACCATTTTACTCTAAAAAGAGAAGAGACAGAGGTAGGAAATTATAGGCTACGGGATTTGGGCAGCCCCAGCACGCTGCAAGCAGCTCAGCCCCTTGGCTCAAAGAAGGCAGGAGAGGCCACGCAGTGTGTCCCCAGTGTCTGCTGGGCCATGGAGGAATGGGAAAGCTCCAGCAGCAGCAGCTCAGCCTTGGCAGCCCCTGAGCTCTTGCAGCTTCTCCCTGTGCAAAACCACTTGCTGTGCGCTGCTGGAGAGGAGCTGGGGGGACGATCCGCATGAGTTCAACACAAGGCAGCAAAGCTGTGCTTCACCAAAAATACACCTTTCTTTCCCTTATTTTTATGGAATTTGGGGTTGACTGGGTCCATGGTGTCTATGACATAGTGGTGCTTGGATAGGCTCCTGGGCACTGAAAGGAGCATTCAGCGTTCCTGACCCCAGGATAGATGTAGAGTTGGGTGAGAAAAGGCAAGTTTGGATCAATGAATCCCTTTTCCCAAGCTGGTATTCTGCAGAGCAAACCAATCCTTGCAGGAGGTGGCTCCAGAGGGACTGGGAATGTCCCCATCCCTTCCAGGGCCCGCTCTCCTGCACTGCCCTCAGTAGCCATGGCACAGCTATGGCTGACTCCTTTTAGAGATGTTCCTCAGGTTTTGGTACCCACCTGTGGACCTGAAATCACACAGGCAGAGCTTTCGAACTGCCCTCCAGTTATGGAAACATGGCAAAACCAGAAGACCCTTCTTAAAGAGGAGCTGCCCTCTGGTACAGGACAAAGAGCACTGGAAAATGCAATCCTGCTGGATGCTCTGCCTGGAATCACCAAAATCAAACCAGAGCTGGGATTGGCATGCTCTGTCTTTCCCTCCTGCATCCTCCCTCTATTGAGCAGGGCAGCATCTCTGATCCATCACATTGTGCTCCTCCTCTGAGGAGGAGCAGTTGTGAAAGCAAAGCAAAATTCCACACACTTCCATCAAGGATGGTGCCTTCCCCAGCCATGCAGCCACTGGGATGCTGCCTTCAGCGTACTGGTGGGACCATGGAAAGCAGCTGGTGCTACAAGGCAGTGTGATGGTGGGGATGGGGGGAGCTGGTACTGAAAGCAGGACACTGGCTCTGCCTGCAGAAACACTCTCCTCTCCCATGTGGGAAATACAGGGATGCTCGTGCCCCAGCACAGTGGGAGAAACTGGCCTTGGCACTGGTGGCTGAACACTGCAGGGATGGAGAAGCTGCCATCCTTTGGGGCAGCCCTTAAGGGAGCTTTTACATCCTGTGCTGGCTCCAGGTTCTTTTTCTTAATCAAAAAAGCAAGTTCTTGGCCAGCAGGAAGCCTGAACTGAAGGAACTCAGCTCAACCCTTCCCACAACAGCTTTACCACCCCCAAGCAAATATGGAAAGCTTCACAAACCAGCAATTTTGGGGACTGTGGGCAGCACCGGATGAGAGTCTCCAAGGACAGTAGACAGAGAAAGCCCTGCAGCACGACATGGATGGGCATCCTTGGCACTACCCAGCTCCAAACACATCCCAGCTCAGCCACCCACAACAGGACACCCAGAGCATCCCTGCTCCATAGCATATCACCCTCCCATCACCAGCAACAAATGCAGGGAGCAAATTCAATGAAGGACTGAAGCTACAGCTGAACCCTGGTCCCAGTTACCCTGGACTGGAGCAGCTCCAGGACTCTGGCTGCAATTACAACTGACAACAAATGATGTCCCCAACATGTCAGCGCTGTGAGGCTCGGTTATCACATCCCTGCCAGCCCCTGCCACCTCTTTGGCTCCACTGTGAGGGTGACCATGGCACCATGTGATGCCAGAACCCCTCATGAACCTCTGGAACTCAGCTCTGTCCTGTAGCCACCCTGGCAAAGGTGCTCCCTGCCCTTGTTCTCACTCAAGGTTCCCCTTTACGTGGGATGTCCCAAAAAACACAGCTCCAAGTCGCTTGTGCAGGAGGCTGAGCACACCTGGAGCCACAGGGACAATCCCTCTCAGAGGTTCCTGTGCTGCAGACACTCCGTGGATATGGTTTGCTCCAAACCACCCAGTAAAGGTGGTAAAGCCTTGAAGCCCACAAGGTGCCCCAGCCATGCCAGGCAACAGGGCTCCATTGGTGCTCTGAGACTCATGAGCTCCCTCAGGGGCTGCAGCCCCCTGTGCTAACACCGTCATTTGGATTTGGGAGCCCAGGAAAAAGTTTTACCTGTAACATCCTGCAGCAAGAAACCCACCCTTCCCTTACACGGTGCAGAAAGGAACCCCTGTTCAGCCTGAACCTCCTCATGACATGTGTCTCACCCACCAGCAAACAGGGCACAGCAGCCCCAAGCCACCTACTCCAAACTGCCACCTTTTCAGCCCATTTTTGCAGCCCAAGGGTGAGCAGTGGCTCCGAAACCCACACGGCACCGATGGGTGAAAAACTGTGGGAAGTGGGAACTCGTTCATGATAAACATGGTGGGGATGCACCAAGTATGGGGGAAAGATCAACAACAGAGAAGAAGAATTCCCCTGGAATAAAAAAAATACCCAGAAAAAGATGACGAGAAAGATGCAGTCAGGCTGGGAGAGCTGGGGATATTCAGCCTGGAGAAGAGAAGACTCCAGGGAGACCTTAGAGCCCCTTCCAGTGCCTAAAGGGCCTCCAAGAGAGCTGGAGAGGGACTTTGGACAAGGGACCGGAGTGACAGGACAGTGACTTTAAGCTGGAGCAGGGTTAAATGGCATATTGGGAAGAAATTCTTCCCTGTGAGGGTGGGGTGGCCCTGGCACAGGTTGTCCAGGGAAGCTGTGACTATCCCATCCCTGGAAGTTTCCAGGGCCAGGTTGGATGGCGCTTGGAGCAACCTGGGATAGTGGAAGGGGTCCCTGCCCATGGCAGGGTCTTTAAGGACCCTTCCAACCCAAGCCATTTTGGGACTCTACAAAGAACCAAAAATCGTTGCTCATGAACACAGGAGAGTTTCACCCGACAGAGCCTCAGCTGGGCCCAGCTTGCACAGCCCTGAGGAGGAGAGGGAACTGCTGGAATGGGGGGAGACCAGCCCAACGATTCACCTTCCAGTGACATTTGGGAGGGCAGGACCCCAGGACTGCACCCCTGACCAGGCCCAGCCAGCTCTGCTGAGGGATAGAGCAGGGTCACAGAAAAGCCCCAACTCCATCTTGAATTTCATATTACTGGACAAATTATTCCTCTGGAGGAAAATCCCCTTCATGGAGAGAAGTTCCCAGCAAAGCCCAGCTCAAGCAGTCAGTCCAGGCATGGCTCATGCCATCCTTACGGTCTTGGTGTGGAGAAGAGCAAAAAACAAAATCATTGCCATGAAGAGCATCAATTTTTGGCCCAAGGAAGGAGCCTGTACATCCTTCTGTGAGCTAGGAATGGGAAACAGTGCTAAAAGCATCAGCTGTGTCTATGGGAGCTCCCAACAGCAGAGTTAGAGCATCCCTGCTGCCAGTGATCACAGGACACGAGAGCATTCCCAGCCTGCGGGACAGACATCACGGCTCTACCTCCCCCACAGCTGCTTTTGGCATCGGTAACTGCGATGCAACTCCTTAGAGAGGAACTTCAGACTAAAAAAATAAAAGGGAAGGAAATGCAGCCATACTGGCAGCCCCAGGACACATCTGGCTCAGGAAGGGCACTGGTCCCGTCTGCTCCAGAGCTGAGAGGAGACACAACTCCCACCCCTGATGCTCCTAAATTAGAAGTTTGAAGCAAATGAGCAATGATGCCCAACATCCCAAAGACTCACCCAGCCCAGCACAACCCTGGGGCTCAGCTGGGGCCAGACTTGCCAGAAGCAGCTCTGGATGTTCCAAGCCAAGCTCCAGAATAAAAGAGGGTGGTTGTTGTTTTGTTTTTTAAAAACAGACCTCAGGGAGTTAAGGACCTCTTGCTACAAAGAAAGTGAAGCTTCGGATGGTCCGGTTGGGGGTATGGAGCAGCAGGATGTGCACTTGGAGCTGAGAAACTCCTCTTGGCTGGCACAGCAGCCAGAGAGAAGCTGCTGTTTATATGGTGGGAGCTGTATGAGATAAGCTCCTTACTTGGCTGTGAAGATGACGGCTACCTACCACCCTGCTCACTCCTGTTGCCTCACAAAGGTTTTGGAAAGGGGCCACATACTTCACTTCAGCCTCTCTGCAGACATTAAGAAGCCCATTCTCCCAGCATCCTGCTTGGGACATAGATGAATGAATGCATTCCAGAAGGGATGCTTGTCCCTGGGCAGCCCAAGGGACTCACCACAGCAGTGGCCACAAGGGAGATGAGAGTCCCAGAATCTGCCCTCTGGTACTCAGCAAAGGATAGAAGGATGGAAATTTTCCCCAATTTCCCCCCAGACTTGGCCCAGGCTCCAGCCCTGCAGCAGCTGCATTCACCCAAGAGGTTCTAACTCCCCAGGAATGTAGGGAGATGAAGGCAGCACCATCCATTGAACGGGCTCCATCCAGGATGGAGGAGTGCAATGGACCCACCAAGAGGCGAAGGCTCCCCCCCAGGACACACAGTGGCCAAACACTCACCCCTGAGCACTGCTCTGGCCCCAGCTCCTCTGATCGTCCCCACTCCCTCACCCACCAGCACCCCAGACTCCCTGGCCAGCAAACTGGCCAGTGGTGTGATGTGATGTGCAGGGCAGCCCTGACACATCCTTGTAGACAGGGTACTTCCAGCACAGTTGGCTGAAGACTTATCAAATTTTTCAAAACTACTAAAGAAACTCCCCCCAAAATGATGAAAGATCCATAGATTTCTCCTCCTTTGTTTCTCCAGCACCACTCCTAATGTTACTTCCCTGAGCAGTGGTATCACTGTCTCTGGACAGGGACCCACCCCCCTGTTCACCAAACCCAAGCACATTCGCAACACCAGGGGCAACTTCTGGTGTCCCACATTTTTTTCTCAATTAAAATGATATTTACCATGAAACTTCCCACTGGGTGCCCTTCGCCTTCCTCATGCCCAGCACTCCCAGGCCAGACATTACTGCATGGCATGGCCATTACAAATGGGGCCATTACTGCAGAGCCCCAAGATGCCGTGTCTGGATTCTGGTGGAGGAATGGGAAAAGCTCCATCTGTCCATTCCACCTCTGCACCATCCTGCAAACAAGGCTGTTTTACATGGAAAATCCCACATAAGTCCCTATTGCGACAGCACGAGGTGCAGTGCAGGACTGAGCAAAGGGATGGAGATGATACTGGAAAATACCCTGTGCCCTGTGCAACAGCCAAACCTTCGCTCCTACACCAAAGAGTGATCCCAGGAATTTGCAAGTCAATCCACTAATCACTTTCTAGTCCTTAGGAAATTAAAGATGGGTTCTTTAAAAACAACAGCATCTGTGTGGGTCTCTTTTGGGCTCCAAGCAATCTTAGGAATGAGAAAAATGTCGATGCTCTGCGAGCTGTGCACAGTTCAGATTAATTAAAATCCTGCTCCTCACTGCACGTGAAGAACCAAATTTTACAAATTGCTTAAAAAACCCTTCAGGAAATGCTGGCTTGGGATGGGCTGGAGTGGGGGGGAGGGCTGCCCCCACACCCACTCCCACCCAAGATCCAGCTGCATTCATGGACCTGAGCAGGGCATCATGATCCAGCGAGTAACACTGGGACCTCTGGCAGAACTGGACTAAAGCCTTCCCTTCCCTGCTCTGAGCACCCACCGAGGCCATGGGACCAGAGCCTCTTGTGATGGATTTATCATCTGGAAAAGATGATTTAGTACAGAGGGATTACACACCCTCAGCACACATTTGCTTTGATTTTGGGGCAAAATGTTTCTTTGGAAAATACTTAAAGAAGTAATACTTAAGGACAGTGCCTCTGCCTGCAGGGAAAGGTGCAAAATCCAGCCAGAGAGAAAATAAAGCCAGGGATAAAAATCTGCAACGTGGCTTTAACCATCACCAGGACCTCACGCCTGAAAACGCCTTCGCACGTGCCGGCAAGGAGCACCTCCCCATGGGAAACCTCCTGGGGTCCCCACACCAGCTGGGTAGCTTTAGGGGAAGGGGACAGTTTTGCAGGTTAAATGAAATCTCTTTTCACTCTTGTCATTCTTGCGCAAGCACCATCCCCAGCCCTGCTGCCACGTCCCAGCGGCTGCTGTGGCTGCAGACGCTGTGGAGGTGAGGTCTTCACTGTCTCTTGTGCCCTGCCCAGCTCCAGCAGGAAAGCTAACACTTCTGACCCCTTTTCCTGCTCCCAAACAGTCTGAAGAAGATCGAGATATAATTTTTGGGGCTGCATTTGCCATGCAACAAGTTACTTCCATTGGAAAGAGGAAAATGGGGGGGAAATTCATGCAAAGGCTGCTCTCTGTTTGCTCTACAGGCTGTAAATTCTTTCCAGGTCCCTTCTGCGTTCTCTCTTTCCCCACAGCTGACATGGCAGGACCTACACTGAGCACTGGAGAGATGGGAAGTTGATCCAGCACCAAGTCCCAGTACTGACACAAGGACCTTGTCCCGCCTGCAGCTGTGGCAGGATGGGAGCTGCTGCCTCAGTTTCCCTGGGAAGGCACGTGGGTGCCCACACGCTGCGCAGATGGGTCAGCTGGAGGAGATATCACAGCAAGGAGCCCCAAACCTCCTGCCAAGAGCTCTGCTCCATCTTTCTGACTGCCCCAGAGGTGAGGGTTTGGCACAAACCTCTCAAGGAAGCAAAAGCTCCCCAGGGGAAGAAATGCTGTCTGCTGGGCCAGCCCCCACTGAAAGTGTCCTTGCAAACAAGGGACTCTGGGACTACTCCATCCTGATCCCAAACTCCCAGCGAGGATCCTGTCTGAGCTGCAAACCAGCCTGGTGCTGGGGGATCCTGGATGTGGCACCTCCATTGGCACCATCCTCTGTCCCCTTCATCCATCAGGTCCGAACCAGGACTGATGCAGGGCAGGAGCAGCCGAAAGTGGGGATGGGGAGGAGAAAGAGCTGAGGGTGCTCAGCACCAGCGAGGCACGAGTGACACGGCCCTGCGGGCTGGCGGCCACTGAAAGCTGCCTTGTTCCTCACCCAGGCCCGGCATGGGGTCGGCTTCCACTGCACTCCCGCCTCACAGCCGGGACAGAGGCGCCTCTGTCCTCAGGACTGCCAGACCTGGATCCCACTGACATTTTTTGGGATGAAACAGCCAGAATCAGCCTGTAAAGGTAGCAAAACCTTGCTGAAATTAAATAACCCCCTTAAAACCCACAGAAGGAGGAATTCATGGCCCTCAAGTAAATTATGGGGAGGTCTAGCAGGAATTCAGCTGTGGAAAGTCCAGCTGAGATGTCTACAAACAGCAGCAAACCCTGACCACTCTTCCAAATGCCCCAGGCTACAGGGGTCTCCTTTTCCATCGCTTCCTACTTTCTCCATCTCCCAGCCAAGCAGTTTCTCCTCTCATCCCAGAACTGATCCCTTGCTTGGCATGGAATTGCTGCCCACTGTCATCGTGTCCACGACTCCATGTTTGCCACTTGAGCAAGGCGGCTCAGCCCCAGGCACTGCGAGACTGGGGGGAGAGGGGAAAGGAGGGGGCAAGGGGAGGTGGGGGCAGGGGATCAGGGTGTTCCTATGCTGCCACTTCCAAATCTGCTTTGGATTTGCTAAATGTGCTCTAATAAAATAGGCCAAGGGCTTACAGTTGTTATTTTCAGGGAAAAGTAGCCAATTCTGCTTTTCTTTAAATTTTTAAAGTTTTATCAATATGGCCAAAATAATTCAAGGAAGCCCGAAAAGCAGCTCCTTAGCTCTAGGCTAGACTATTCTGGGATAAAAAAGGTCTCAAACGGCAGTTTCAGGGGCCGTCCAGAGGAGCCTCCAGTGTCTGGCTCATGGTGCCTTCAGAAGGTTAGAAAAAGATAAAAAACAACCCGTTGACTTTATCGTGAGAAGTTACAAAAAAAAAAAAAAAAAAGTTTGCAAATACCCACTCGGGCCCCGATCCAGGGGGCCACTTCTTCATAAGATTAACACGTCGGGAGAGGGGAGGAGGGGTCAGGATGGGAGAGGGAGGAAAGCTCCAACAAACCCCTTCGGCCCCTTCCCGACCTCCGGCTCCACGAGCTGCCCACCCCGGAGAGACAAAGGGCCGGAGCGGGGCTGCGGAGCGCAGCAGGCTGGCGGCCGCCCCCCGGCCCAGGAGCCCCCCTGGCCCCCCGCGGCCGCGGAAGCGTTTCCGCCGGCCTCGGCCGGCGCTGCGTGGCCGCTCGGCGCGGGGGGTTAAACTCAAGAGTGATAAAAGGGAGTGAAAACGCGGCGGAACGGGAAGAAAACACGGCGCGACCAAACTGGACAAAACAAAACGCGGCGGAATGCACCGCGACCGGAGAGGGATGAAGTAAAACGAACCGTAGTAAAAGCAAATAAAACATTCCGCGATGAAATAAGCCACAGCGATGTGATCGGCGTTAGAACGAGACGCTCCCCCCTCCCCGCCCTGCGCGCCGCCGCCGGGGTCCCGCCGCCCCCTCCCCCGGGGGAGCCCGGCCGGGGGGCTCCTCGACGTGGTTTGGCTCCTCGCCCCCCCCCTTTTCCCTCCGACAATAAAAGTCGGGAAAGTGGAGGGAGGGAGAACGCGGTCCCACCTGGGTGCGCAGCGCCGAGCACCAGCTGGAGCCCGAGCAGGCAGCAGAGGGGGCCGCGGAGGGGGGGGCACAGCGGGGAGCAGTCGGGCCGCGGTCCCGCCGAGCCGCGCCCCATCCCCGGCGCTGCACGCTCCGCTCCGCTCCGCTCGGGCCGCTCCTGCCGCTCCTGCCGGGCCGGGGACGGGGAGGGCGGCGGGGGGAGGGGGAGGAGGAGGAGGAGGAGGAGGAGGGACGCGAGCGGGAGAGGGAGGGAAAGAAGGGGGAAAATAAAATGTTACAAAATAAAATAAGAAAAAAAACGAAGCGTGCGCGCCGGGCTCAGACACTGCGTCAGCGGACCGGGGCCCGGCCCAGCGGCGGCGAGAAAGCGGGGCGCGGCCCGAGCCCGGGGGGGCTCCGCCCGCTGCAGCGCATCGCTAGGGCGGGGGGTCCGGGGGTGAAGCGGGGGAGTGGTAGAAGCGAAGCCCAGCCCGGCCAGGGCATCCCTGCAGACGCCCGGGGATGGCTGGCTGCCCCAGCAGAGTGCCCCTGCCGCCGTCTCCGCACCCCGGGTGGTCCCGATGCTCCGGTGCGGGGCGCAGGGTGTAGGGGAGATGCCCACGGTGCCGCCAGCCCCGCGTCGTGTCCCGCTGCGGGTCCTCAGCGTGGGACCCCACCTCGCCGGGGAGAGCAGCCGAGGGCTGCCATGAGCTCCCACCACACATCGTTGCTTGCACCTCTGGGTGCCCGGTAGAGTTACCTCATCCCAAGCACAGCCAGGCCAGCTGGATCCTCCTCCATCCATCCCTGCGGCACAGAGCTGGGCAGCTCCCAGCCCAGCTGTGGATGCTGAAGTTGGACACAGCTCACGCACCTTCCATCACAAGCCCAGTCCCTCCCGCCATGCTTCTGGTGCTCTGCTGAGGGCATGGGACAAAGAACATCCACCATATCTGATGTAGGTATATCCCACATCCAGGAGGTGAATATAAAAGGCTTTCTAAAACTTTTAAAGAACTTTTAAACTTTTTTTTTCACACCTCCACTCCAGCAGGGCTGCCCATGGCCCCAAAAGCCACCCAAAGAAGTCAGCATACATGGAATACACTGGAAGTTGGCATATTCCTGGCTTTCTACATCAATTTGGTGCATTTGGGTGATGCTCATGGTGCCTGCCCATTCTTGTGGGAGCATCCCTGAGGGTGTGGAAGCCTCACCCCCTTGAGCTCTCCTGGGATTTGAGCAGTGCAGAGAGGGTCAGTCAGTCCTTCACACACGGACTCTGCCATACAAATTCAGGGGAGATGATACTTTTGATGAGACCAAGCTGATGGCAGAGCTTCCTGGAGCAGGGAGCAGGATCTGGCCCTGAGTTGGCACAAACCCCTGAGGGGATGAGGAATGGGTGTGAGCCAGCCACGATTTTGCTGTTCTTTGGAAAATAAAGGAATCCGTTGTTTCCCAGCGGGGCAGGAAGGACCTGCAGGTCGGTGCCACGATGGGCTTTGGGGATGCAAACCCTCTGGGGGGGGGGGGGGGGCTAATTAAGCACATCAGCATCTGGGCTGTTGGTTTTCTAAGGCAGGGATTATTTTTTAATTGCAGCAACACTGAGAGAAAGACCTCGCTGGCTTCCATGGCTGCCACAGGAAACAAGCATGACAGCCCAGAGGAGAGGAAGAAATCATCCAGATCCTCGCTCCTATCCCAAAAACTTGGAGACCATTCCAGGGGGATGCCACCCACTGAGACACCAGTGGCTGGACATGATGGGGCTGTGAAGTCCCATGAGTGGGACCCTCCACCCATCCCAGACAAACTTGACATCCCTTTCAAGGAAATTGAACCCATTCAAAGGAAGGGACACTGCAGAGTCAAAAGGCTTTGGATCCCACGGAGCATTGCCACTTCCTGGCCTTGTACGTCCTGTGTCTTGAAGGCCCCTAAGCTGTGTGTGATTAGCAGATAATTAGCACTTCTTAATTAATTTCTTCAACACAGGCCAACAGCTCTTTGCCTGCTCTCCTCCTGATCTGGTTTAGTACCAGTTGAGTCGCTACTCGACAGAGTGGATCGGGAGGAAACGTGTTTTCCCTTGGGACGTTTCCAGTTCTGTCTGACCCCTCTGGCCCTAATGAGTTTCTGCCAGATGAGGACAAGGGGACAATGCTGCATGCAAGGGACAGTCAACTGCGCCGCTGGCCACAATCTCAGGAGAGCTCCTTGCCTGGGGAGACTGATTCGGAGCAATGGGCTCATCCCAGGATTACCCAGAACATGGGATATTCAGTGTCAGTAGCCGATTCCCACAGTCAGAGCACCTGTATCTGTCATTTAACTGGAAAAAGAAATTCTGGTTTTTGGCCAAAGCAACATGCCATGTAGGGAGTGGTCACAGTGGAGGGGCTGCAGTGGGATGGCATGAAACAGCATTGGCTCCAGTGAAAGTCATCCTGCAGGAGCGTTTGGAAAACATTTCTGGAGACAGATCCAAGCCACTTGCCCGCCTTTGGCTGGAGGTCTGACCTGGTCAGCAGCACTTGGGAGAAAACAGGTCAGTCAGGATTGCTCAGCAAGTTGCAAAATGTGCTGTCAATGTGCAGTAGGACCCAACCACAGGGGTGGGGGAGAAACCCCAGATTTAGACCTGGGGCACTCATTTGCAGTGAGGCACCCCATGACTTACTGAGTTTGGGGCTATCATGGGGCACATTTGGTGTTTGCTTGTGCTAGAGGCATTAGAGGAAAGGATTCAAGGACCTGTGAACCATGAGAACAGCATCTGTAGCCTTCAGATTTTCTGGAGGAAGGGTCTGACCACCCCATCAGCCACCTCTGAGGACTGGCAGGTTCTAAGGGTCTATTTATTGTATGACCAGGGAGGCAGCATGTCCTGCTCTGTTGTGCTCTTCCAAGGGTGCTCCCCCCCAGCCCACGGCTCTCTGCGGGACTGAGGGCTCCAGGAGAGCAAAGCCCTACCTGTGGGCAGCAGCTGTTGGGGGACCCTGGTGTCAGGGACTTTGCTTTGCTGGGGACCAGCAGCACCTGCCAGGCTCTGCCAGGAGCTCAGCGCTGCCTTGGCCTCATCCTGGCCCCAAATAGGACTGGCTGGGCCAAGATCAACACCCACCTGGCAGGCGCTGTGCATTGAGGTCACTGCTTGGGGAAGAGGCCGTCTTGGCGTCTGCTGGCCCCTTCTCCCTCGCGCTGGCAGCAGCAGCAGCAGGGAATGGCCACGTCACTCTCTCTGTTTGAGACAGGCAGGAACAGCCAGACCAGCTCCCTCTCTAAGCTCCAGGCTTTGCATTGCAGGCAGCAAGGGTGACTGGTATCTCCTCGCTGGGATGTGGGGTTTGGTAGAGAACCCCATGAGGGTACAGCAAGGGACTCATCCCCAAACTTTGCATTTGCACCCTTCCCTTTGGAGACAAGCCTGGGGACACCACGTGGGGGCTCAGCTCCTCCACAGCCCCTGGGATGTTGGTTGTCATCGGGGCCCCATGCTCATGCTCCTGAGGGTTTGGTTTTCTCATTAGCGTTCAACACTGTGAGAGGGGTCTCCGTGCTCGTGGCTGAGGCTCCACCGAGCAGGGAGTGTCAGGGAGGCACCTCCTGTTTGCTTCCTGTGCTCCTCCCCCAGGAGCTGAAACATGATGTTTAGAATCAGCCCGGGCTCTGCTTGGTACTCAGCTGTGGGTAGAGGGATCCTGGCCAAAATGAAGGGCCTTTTCCCTGCCTCCAACCCAACCTTGCAACCATCTTGCAAGGAGCAGATGGAGCTTTGCCAGGGTCCCTTAATGTGCTTGGTCAGCCCCATTCCCCCTGACCTCCTTCCCAACTTTGCTGTCTCCCAGCACTGCAAAGGGGGTCCCTTTGTGGGTGCCCCACACGACAGCTTTCAGAGCTCTTTGCTGCTCTCTCTCCTGCAGTCCTGAAAAGTCAGGCAAGTTCAAGCTGCAAATATATTAAAACCAGATGTGCTCACTTGGAGCTGCCATGAGGAATTTCAGGGCGCTCCAGCCCTGTGAGGGCCAGTGCTGAGATCCTGGCCTTCCGCAGCGGGGGCGGGACAAGGCTGCGGGCTGCCCAGAGAGAAGTGCTGCCCTCTGAGCCTGTTGCCTCTCCTTCCTGCCTGGCTTCCCCTGGAGGGCTCCTGGAAAGGGGCAGAGAGAAATTCCAGGCATTTACAAGAAATTTGCCTTTTAGAAAAACACTTTTTCTGCATGAGTCAAGAGCAAATTGGCAGAACTGGGCTGCAGAGCGGGGAGGGAAAGCAGCTGGAGAGTAGTAGAGGACAGCACATCCTGAATGGCATCTTCCTCCTGCCAGAAGTGGGTATGGGACCACAGAGCAGAGATCTCACCCTGTTCCCTGGCCCTTTCCAGCAAGAGCAGCATGGTCCAGTTGGCCCCAGGTGCTTCATTCCACCTCTGCCACTGCCTTACCTCATTGGCATGGGCATGTCCCCTTCCACCTCCATCCCTCACCAGTTCCTTTAGCCTGGAGGGGTTTTGGCATCAATCCCAGCCACTCTCCTGGGTTTGGGTGTGAGTTCGTGGATTTTCAGGATTAATGGGAGCTGGGATGAGCCAATGCTGAACAAAGCAGGTTTGGAGTCCTGATCCCGATGTGGAGCTGAGCCAGGAGCAAGGCAGTTGCCGACACAGCAGCGCGTGCTCGTGGCTCCCACGCAGCTGGCGCCTTCGGTCGGGAGAGGACAGGGCTGAGCAGAGCTCTGGATTTTTTCTTCCTCTGAATGCAAAGCAGAGCCAATCACCTTATAACTCTGCTGCTGGTGCTCCCCAGGGCAGCACAGGTGGGAATGGGAGATCTGGCCTGAACATGAGGCTGAATCTCCCTGTCTTCATCCTGCTGCTGCCCACAGTATCCCTGCATTTTTAACTTAATTCCTGTGTTTTTATCTCCATCCCTGTGTTTTACCTCCATTTGGACCATGGCACTGCTCTGCACCATCCCTGCAGCCCAAGCAACAGAGGATGGGAAAGCAGCTCCTGGCCAGGGCTGCCTGGGGGCTGGTGGGGGTCATCCCACACTGGTGGGCAGATGGTGGATAACCTCTGTTTTCAGGCTTTCCTGAATCAGCTCGAAGCACTTGAGCCTCCCCTTCGCTGGTGCGTTTGGAAATGAATAGCACCAGAGTGAAACACAGTCTGCAGCTGAAGGATGGAGGGAGAAGAAGAAAGACTGCAGTAACCCATCCCAGGAGGAGATGCAGGCTGGGAGCACAGAGGAGCAGGGAAGCGCACACAGAGCTGGTGGAGGAGCACAGGCCAGCAGCTTCTCCTAGCCTTCAGACCCCCGCACAGCTAAAGCATGGAATGGGAGCGTGTCTCAGGCCCGCTCCCAGAACAGACAATAGTGTCCTTGTGGCCAAGAGCCTATTCCTGGGTGTGAATGTAGTGATGGGAGGCTGAGCTGCTCTGTGTTTGTTTGGCCTTTTGCCCCCACCCAGGGTGATGGCTGGGGGGGCACCCAGCTGCCCCCAAGGGCAGCGCTGGGGCCAGGGAGAAGCAGAGACCACAGGCAGAGCCATGTGCAGCCATGGAAAATCAGTCTCAGTGCAAAGATGCATCAGCATTTGGTAGCAAAGGTAGGTCCAGGCTGGGTGGGAGTCAGGGCTGTGCCCAATTCTGCTCCTGCACACTCCAAAGTTTCCTCTTCTCCTCCATACTGGGAGTGGGAAGGTTTAGGTTGAAGTTGCTTGAGCCAAACATGCGTAGCACCCAGAAAGCAACGTCCTCCAGCAGCAGACCCCAGGCAGACACTGGCAGCAGTTGCAAAGCTCACACTGAGGGTTTGCCAGGTCACAAAATAAACTGGGACTGGCCCATTTAGCAGAGGGAAGCTCATTTATAGCATAACTCCCAACTGCGAATGTAGGAGGCAAAGCATCCAGCAAGGCAGCCCCTTGGTGAATCTTGATCCTGCAGGTGTCACAGTGTGTCCCGCACATGCCCCTGCATGGGTGATGCAGGACAGTGATGATTCTGCTGATGCTACTGAAGCACCACTGCTGCCTCTCCTGGCCCAAATCTGTGTCACATCATCTGAACCGGACCAGGGGGCTGAAAAATGATAGACTGCAGCAGCAGGGAGGGAGCTGAGCTCACTCAGTGTTTGGTTTCACTTGCACTCACTGAGTTTGACTTTGGGCACAGTGAAGGTCGGGTCAGGTTTGCAGAATAACCTGGGGCCTGGTGACTGCTCACCTGAGGAAGCAGCGCTGGGGGCAGGTACGGCCCTGGCTCCTGGGGGATGCCCAGCACAGCAGCCCCGGCGTGCCTGTAGAGGAGCTTGATGCACCACGGGCCCCAGCACTCCCCAGTGATCAGTCCAGATATAAACAGACTCAACATCTTCAGCCACCAAGGTCCTTTTTCATTTTCTGTTGTGTATTTTTGTAAAGCTGACAAGGCCCAGCCCCAAGAAACTAAAGGAGCTGCGTTTCATCACTGCTCAGTGTGGCTGGTTATTGTGGGTGACTGAGAGGGGAGACTCGGGTGTCCATGGGCTGGGGAACGGAGGGGGGGTTGTGACCCACAGATTTGCATCAACAGAAAAGGTGGGGTTTTTTATGTCCTCAATATACAGGGATTCTAAAGGCAGCTGCTACTCTACAGGAAATGAGGGACAAACCCACCTCAGCTTTCTAATTTATGTTTCAGGACAAGATCAACACCAGTAATTAAGTGACTTGGTAATTTTCAGCAATTCCCCCTCTGATGCAGAGAGCTCACTGCTCTGAGCTATGGAATGCACCCTTCCTCCATCCTTCCTGATCCTGTCCTGTGCCATCTCTGTGCAGCCACTGCAAGAGAGCTTGTGCCAATGCCAAGAGCAGAAAAACAGTAAAAGCCAAGCAAATCAGTTTCTTAAAACTTATTTTAATATCCATGTCTCATCTGTTGGGTAGAGCCAAAACAGTCTGGCCTGGTTTAAGTTACAAATTCTTCATACACTTTAAGTAAATGAACAGTGTGGCAATAGGGTCTGTTACTGGAAGTGAAACCCATCTTAACAAGGGAAGTGTTGCAGCCAGAATTCTACCAGGGTTCTTCCCTGCTTTCAGCCCCAAAAGGCTGTCACTGTCCCCTGGCCCTGGATGGGTGTCGCACAGCAGGAATAAATGCTTCTGACACAAAACTAATCACACCCACAGAGATACACACACTGGATGGCCAAGAAACAATGGGAGCAGGATAGAAAAAACCCTTTTAGAATTCTCCCCGATGTGGACAGATACCAAATCACCAGTTTCGGCAAAGCGGATGAAGCACCAACCCTGATTTCTCCTGACAAAGGCTGAATAAACGTTGAAGCTGCTTGCTGGACAACTAACTTCTGGCTTAGAGCAAGAGGCATGGAAAGGGCTAAGAGAGGATGGCTGAGGATTTAAAGATGCAGTATTTCTATTCTTTGTCTAAAACACTGCAGGTTTAGACATCACCTTAAATGCAGCTGCAAGGGAGTAAATCCAAATAAAAGCCCAAGAGTCACTACAAAAATAGTAAGAAAAATCAAAGCAGCAGAGTTGTCCACTTCCCTGGCCTGTTGCTTAATTCCAACAGACTGCTCCATTTCTCAATTAACAAGTTCCTGATCAGGTTTAAGCACAGTGTTTGCAGATGATGGCGTACAATAAGGCAGACAAGTGGCAGTTCTGAGTGCATGATGGAGAACAGCACTTGCCAGGAGATGCCACTGGGGTAACAAAGCCACCCAAACAGCCCACAGGCTGCCACAGCTGTGGGTACAATCCTGGAGTTAACCCATGAAGGATCCCCCAGCCCACAGTGGTCCAGGGGTTGGGTTGGGAAGTGTGCACAGGGTAGTTTGGTTTTTAACCACCACCCTGAGTTGCAGTAGTGTAGCACTCATCTCCCTCCTGGAACAAACCCTGCTCCTAAACACTGCACTTTTAAATATCCTGGCTAAGAACTCCTGCCACGTTAGGAGCAGTCCAACCTGGCTGCCACATGTTCAAGGGCTGCATTTTTTGTTTTCAGTTTTCCTTCAATGTGGGAAGAAAAAGGAGTGGGAGGCTCCCATTTCACAGCAGGCAGATCCCACTGAAGGTACAAGACCCCACGAGGCAGATTATAGGAGGGAGACAATAATTCGGGTGTTTGCTCCTCTCAAGAACACTATCTCATTCCTTCCCATCTGAAATCGGATGCAGTGATGGCAGCAAGTTTCATGAGTCAGCAAGTTTGAAAAGTGTTAAGGGAGAGAGGAAGTTTTGCTGCCAAGTCACCCAAACAGAGAGGAGCAGACAAGCCTTCAGCTTTGGAAAGCTCTAACATGAACCGGGGTTAGTAGAGAGCTGTGTGGGCACAGAAGACACCTGTGACACCTGAGCTGTGCTCCAATCCCCGCCTGCTCTCTGCCTGCCAGCCACGATCAGGCTCACAAGTGTGGAGAGCTCGGTGTGAGCATGTTGGGCTGGGTCTGCAAAAACAACAGCACTTCAACACATTAAAAAGGTGCAACTGTTGTGAGAGTGATGATCAGCAGCTAAGACCTTATGGCAGCCTGAGCTGTGACCCACTCTGACCACAGAGTGATGCAGGCCTGTTCTCCCAGGGCTTCACTGCCCTCCTGAGAAGGTGAATCATTCCTAAAAGGCCACCCCAAAGGAGCAGAAAGCTGCACCAGCTGCAGAATGGACACTGCCACAAACCTGCTAATACGGGTTTCACTGAGACCAGAAAACTGTTTTCTTCCAAAAAATTGTTATTTTTAAAAAATTGAAATTAATTAGGGGTAAAACACTAACTCTAGTGCCATGAACAGGCAGGATCAACTTTTTTCCCCTCCAAAGGGCAAAGAGTCATAAACCATCCCCAGCTGAACCTTGGTGCTTCGAGCTTTTCAGGAGATGTTACCTAAACTTTATTAAAAGAAAAAGAACAATGTTTAAATATCAACACTGGACTAGCCCAGTCTTTTTTCCAAAGTCCACATTCTTCATATGAAGCACACACGGCGTCCTGGATTCCCCAAGGCTGCATGTTCAGAAGTTCACAGTACATGGAACCATGTCTTTCTGTATTTTTTCTTCAGTTTCCCCTCCTTGCTCAGAGCAGCCACCCTTTTGTGGTCACTGACTGGATAAACCTCAAGCCATCTCCTATCCACATGGCTTGGGCTAGATGCCGAAGGCTTTCTTGATGAGAGTTGATGTTGTCATGCTCTATGGATGGAAAAAAGCAAGAGAAAAAAGCACCTGGTACAGGTTTCTTGAGACCCTTGTGGATTCCTCTGTTCCAAAGGTGTTTCTGAAAGTCTTTTTGCCGGTTTCTCAAGCAGTTTTTGGCCTATTACTCTGTCTCAGTTTGAAGAGCTGTTATTGGATGATCCAGAGGTTGATGCAATTGCAGCTCCAGCTGGGCTGCTTGTGGATACAGATTTGCGGATGTGAGGCAGCAAGTAGGGGTCACAGGCCAGCTGCTGGACATCTATCCTGTCCTCCTTTCGATAGGCCAGACACCGCCTGATGAATGCCTGCAGTACCCCAAAGCCAAAGTAAGCATTAGTTTTTTATGACAGAAACAGGAAGCTTTTGACTCTTTGGGAGTGAGGCCAACGTGACAACAACCCCAGTGCTGTAATTCCTTCCCTAGACACAGCCCAGCTCTTGCACCAAAGCTCATCTTGCACCAGGAGAAGCACGGGCAGAGGCACCTGGTGTTCAGTGCTCAGCCTGACAGCTGCAGTAATCATGGAATCACAGAATGGTTTGGAAGGACCAATGGGTTGGAAGGACCTTAAAGCTCATGTCATTCCAACCTTCCTGCCATGAGCAAGGGACACCTTTCCCAGATCAGGCTGCTCAGAGCTCCATCCAGCCTGGCCTTGAACACCTCCAAGGATGGGACATGCAAAGCCACTGATCACTGTGTGATAGGTGAGCATCAAACACAGGATTCCTGCTGGTTTTATGGAAATTAGGAGGCTGGAACTGCCTGTGCTCACTGACCCTCAAGCAGATTTACCTTTGCTTCCGGTGTGACTACCGGCTTTGGAGGGAACTGCACCTCAGTAGCTTTCAGGATTGTGTTCTCCTGCAAAATATCCTGTTGTGACTGGTTATGACCGAAGGGCTACCAAAAGAAAGAAAAAAGTTGTTAAAGGTTGGTGACAGGCATAAAGAACCCGTAGCTCTACTGTTTATCATCACCTGACATCAGCATTTTTCCAGGCAAGCAGCCCACAACTGCTGGGACGGTACTGTGGATACCAGAAGACCAGGACGCATTGCTCCCACACTCAACTGAACAAAAGGGATCAAGCTGGAACACGTCTGGCTTGGCCAGCAGGGATCTCCAGCTGCTTCCAGACCTCATGGGTCTGTTACAGCATTTGTCATCCATCTGAGCCCGCAGAGATTCACCCACTCATCTCTGCTGGGCTGGTTCCACGTGTCTGACCGACAGCACTGAGCAGCACGTGTGTGTCAGCCCCAGCTTCCACAACACTTGGGTACCAGAGACTACTGAAAACAAGAGCCCATGGAATCCTTTCCCTTCTCCACCCTCTCTCTCCTGTTGTCATAAAAAAATCTACCTTTTCTCGTGACAAATCACCTTTTCCTGATCCACGCTCTTCCCTTTCAAAAGCCACCCTAAAAACTTCTAAAGTGGGTCTTTGTACCTACTTTTTTTTCGCCCTGAACACTTGCAGCCATCAAGAGCAACAAAGACTCAGAGCACTGAAAGTATCACAGCCAAGACCAGACCAAAAACCTCAGACTGTAAATGACACACCTGTCCTGCCCAAAAGGGCCTCAGTGGGAACATGCCCAGTGGAAAGAGATGTTCTACAGAATGTCTTTCCTGAAGGAAATGCCAAAAGTAAAGCACAACACAGCCTAGTCTATGCTCCCCACTTCCATTAGCATGGGCTCTGCCCTGGAACTGATGGCAAGGAGACAAGGGAGCACATTCTAAGTCTGTGGAGAAGGAAGCAGAAGCCTGGGCTGCCTCCAAAAAGGTTTGGAAAACACCACTAAGAAAAGGAATTAAGCACCTTCTTACCTTTCTGCCATAGAGACACTGATAGAAGATGACTCCCACCGACCAGACATCAACTTTATTTGAAATCTTTGGAGGCTCTTTCCCAACCACAAAACATTCTGGTGGCAAATACCTGATTAGAAGGAAACGATAAGAAGTTATGAACAGCAGTTTCAAGTATTTTCCATGATTTCCTTTAGAATAGAAGATTCTATGATGAAATACTGGCCTGGGACTCAAGGGTCCCATTTCACTCCTGTACATCTCTGGGCCAAGATCACCAATGGCTGGCTACTCCTTCTGGGAACAGTGATCCCAAGGACTCTCCAGACACTCATGTTCTGAGCTAGTCAGCACAGTCAGTTTCTTTTTACCAGAGTACGTAAAACAAGCCCATTCTCTTTTATCTTCAGAACTGCTATTTGCTGTTGAAAGGGCTTGGCCAACAATTTCACAATGAAAGCACACAGCCAAAATACATATTTTTAGAAATACAACCCCATATGCCATGTCCCAGTTAAAGACACTCAGCTTCACTCAGGGTACAGCTAGTTTCATTTTTAGGAACAGAACAAAGCTGTACAACACAGAATGCCCCAACAAATGTTCTGTTGCCCATGGTGACAGTCTGCAGCTTGGGTGACATCTGAGTCACACTTGGTGGCACTCACCAAGGGTCTGCTCTCAGCCAAGGGTGATACAGTGACACTTGGCACAGAAGATAAAAGAATTGCTGAAAACACGGCACTCAAGTGAAGCTCTGGCTATAGACAACACTGTGAAATTTACATCTTTTTTGAGAGCTAACTATGGATGTTCACCTCCTCATTTCAGAGGAATACTCTTTTCATCTCCCTGATGCACCTGAATTTCCAAATAGGCACAGTATTCCCCTTCTTCTTGTTTAAGATGCGAGACAGAGCCACTCTGGACTGTGAAAGAGCAGCCAAGCCCCACTCTGGAGCTCACTATCTCAGCAGCATATGCAGCTTTTCACCAACCCTTTGAATATGAGTGGGTTTTCAAACACTGACCTACTGAACAGTGAAATGCTTCCAGCCTCAAAAGGAGCTGTGTGACAACAAGAGCAGTTTCCAGGGTCTCAAACCTCCAGTGTGTCAAGCTGTCACAGACAATGGCAGCACACACAGAGCTGACACACATCCAAAGCTGTTTATAAACTGTTCTTGATCTTAACTTGCAAGTGTCCCAGGCATCGCTTACCAGTAAGTACCAGCCCCCTGCGATGTCAGCTCCATGCCATCAACTGAGTTGTAGCTGTCATCGTCCATGATTTTGGAAAGTCCAAAATCTGTGATTTTTATCTCTCCACATGCAGTACCATTGACTAGAAGAATGTTACCTAGACAAAGGAAGGAAACAGCCCTTAGGATACAATTTAGCAAGAATAAAATTGCATTGAGCCCTGCACTGCACAAGGACAAGGGACCTACAGTGAGGTGCACCAGATGTTTTAACTCTCAAACCCCTGAACTTCAGAGACAGCTGGAGATCGCCAAGTGCTAGAGCTGATCTGCTCATCTTGAATGACCCAGTGACCTCATATTGCTTGGAGCCTCCAGATCCTGAGCCCTGTTAGCCAAATGAGCTTCAAGCCCAGGCTGTTTTGACCCCTCCCAAAGGTCCCGTTGGACGGGCAGGTCAAAAAGGAGGATTAAGGAGAGAAGTACACATACACAGTTATGACTCATTCTGCCCAGAAGTTCTGACTTGCCCTGTCCTCTCAACATTCCAGAAACCCTCCTTCCTGGCAGTGCTCCCCAGTGACTTTCTAAGCTCAAAAAGGACAATTACTGCTTAGGCAAGAGACTTTCATAAACCCATCAAGAAGTCAGATCATCACTGTTTTTGTCCAAGCCTACAATAAAGTAGCAGAACCGTGTGTGATGGCAGTGGATGAATCACAGCTCTGGGCAGCTGCAGGCAGAGCTCAGACAACTTGGGAACAGCCAGGGAGGAAATGGGGTCACTACAACCAGTGCAACAGCACCATCTCCTGTACACATTCCTTGTGCTGATGCAACAAACCACATCACAAACCAGTTACACAATGATGATGAGGTGCCACCAGTACAGGGAGACAAGCCAGGGATAACTGCCCAAAGAGACGGATGAATTTACTGGACTAGAAAAAAAGCTATGTAGCCAATATGCATCATCCCGAAACAGAGCATTTCCATTTTCCCCCTTGTGGCTCTGCCCCAATGGTAGAAGGAAAATATACAACACCATTTGGGGAGGATCTTCTTCACAGCAGATGTAACTGAATTAACTCAAAGGCAGACCTGAGCAGTCTGACTGTGTGTCCTCAGCTTTGGGAGCTGTCACACAATATGAAAAAAAGAACATTTCAAAATTAGCATCTGCCATCAAATTTTCAGTCAGATGATTACAGAAAGAATAAGCCAGAAGAATGGGAACATGAAGCACACCAGTAATGGTAGGAACCTTTATGAAGCAATAACAGAAGCTTGCAACAGCAGAATACAAGCAAGACATTAAGAAAACGAACACAGCCACTTCAGGGTTCAAGGGCTCATTCTTAACAATGTTACACCTCCTTGTTTTATGTTGCAATTCCGGGAGACAACACCCTTTCCACATTTTCCAAATGTTCTGTGCATTTTGTGTTTTTTTCTTGTTGCAAGTTAGCTTTCCCAGGCAACCCTGTCTTCTTTTTGCTGTCTGACCAAAGGAAACTTCCTCATATTACTTGTAACCCATTACATTTCCTTAGCATCCTTAAGCATGTCAGCACAGCATACCTGGTTTAAGGTCATAGTGTATGATGGGAGGTTTGATTTCATTTAAGTATTTTAAAGCATTCACAATCTGCATGATAATGGATCGTGCCTCTTTCTCTGACATTAGCTTGTGCTGTTTCAGGTAGAAGTCCAGATCATTCCCCTCACAGTATTCTAACACTGTACAAAACCTGAAAGAAAAACATGAGTTATTGCAATTAAGGCACCTGATAGAAACCAGAACACTTTGTTACTGCTTGTCTGTAACTCACCTATTGGGCCAATATTTAAATTAAAAGTCCCTCAGCCTCTTAATCCCTTTCTAGAATTAAGCTACCAGGAGCACAGGCCTCAATGCTCAACAGTACAAAGGTCAGAGATCCCCCATTAAAGACCCAGAGGCAGAAAGCTGTATCAGCTGTGGCATTTGCCCAGGGCCAAGAGCAGGATTTACCAGTAAAGCACCACATCTGACAGAATACACCACACTGGTTTGTGAGCTAAAGGCTCTAGAAAACCAGCGTTTGCTGGAAGTACACCTCGGTTATCTCTGCAGTAAAGTCTAACATTGGTGTGGACACTTTCTGGACTCTCCTGGAAAGTTTTAAATACTTTGCCTTTAGTGAATAGGTCAAACCATGGGAAAGGACAGAGCAACACAACTTACGAGTCAGTATCCAGTGAGAAGTAGTCGTATAGTTTAACTATTCGAGGGTGATCCAGTTCTTTGTGAATTCTGTACTCTCTACACGCATGTCTGAAAACAGTGAAGTCTGAGCATTAGTCATACAAGTGACTTAAGTCTAATTTCTCCAGATACTGAATCCAGACATACCACACAGCATCCAGCTTCAATCAAGCCCATGCATGTTCCTCAGACAGCTTCAGAAAAAGCAAGTGAAGGAGGAACTGCACAGAACAGATCTTGCAAACCACAGAACCAGAGTGCAGCTCCAACCCTGGCAATGCTACAAAATAACTCATCTTGATTAATAGTACTGCTTGCCAAAATAGAATAATCGCATAAATCCTTACGAGATCCAAGATAGCTGAATGCAAAAATCAGCAAGTTCTAGAAGAATTCCATTATGCTTAGCAGCCTAATTTCCAGACTTCAAATTCAGCTTGGTTTGTCCCAGTGACTTGTTGAGGAATTAAGAACACAGCTTTATCTTGGAAGTTCTATGGAGAACGCTCGGCTGTCACTCTGCAGAGTTAGCTAACCCATGGCATTAGGGAGCAAGAGTTACCAACAGCAAAAGGCTTCCAGTAAAGAATTTCTTCCTAAAATTTAATTTAACCCTGCTTCTCTGTCAGGTTGAAGACATTCCCCCTTGTCCTGTCACTCCAGGCCCTTGTAAACAGTCTCTTTCCAGCTTTCTTGCAGGCTCCCTTCAGGTACTGGAAAGACACAATTAGGATCACTTATTCTAGGAAACAGGGAAGGGGATGACTTCCAGGGAGCACAATGCAGGTGTGTACCTGAAAGATGGGCAGGAAAAACCATTTCCCATGAAACTGCTTGAACATTTCAGAGGGAAGCCACTTCAGCACTTTCCCCACAGAGCACTGGTGCTTTAAAATGCAGAGCCACATGGCTTATACAAAACTCTCTGTGTGTATGCACACATTTAGAACATATCTAATCTGACCAAAACTTCTGCAAGTAGCTACTGGGACAGAAAGTAGCTTTTGAAATGTGGCAAACACAGGAAAAAATTGGCAGCCTGTTCACAGGCACTGGATAACCAAATGCAGGAGGAACTGGAAAACATGTCTGGCTGCTTTACAAACTCACTTACTTGTGATAGTTTTCTTTCTTCTCATCCCTCCAGTTTTTATTTAACTGGTGTATTTTCACAGCTACATATCTCTGTTCTGTTAAATCAAATGCCTGCAGAGAGAAGAGCTGAAAATCAGTAGGAATCATAGGCTCAAGTTAACACTGCAAAAGCAGACAAGCTCTAATAAACCAATATCCCCACCCAGGAAATCAGCATTACAACATAGGGAGGGAAAAGCAAACCCACATTTTGATGTAGTAAGTTTCACTAACGAATTTAAGCAACTCTGGAAACAACTGAATATTCTGTGCTTTGATCTGACTTCCCCACAGAATCTAACTCACGCTGCATTGATTTTGACATTTTACTACCAGAGCTACAAAGGGACCAGGAAGACCAAATGACCAAAATATAGACAGTTTTTATACTGGGAAAGACCCTGCCATTATTTCCCCAAGTCCAAAGTTCATTTTCTACACTTGTGTTAATAAAAAACAACAACCAAAATGCAGAAGATTTTTCAATGCTTTGTTTCACACATGTAGCTCAGCTTTCCAACTTGGAGCATAATGTTTCAGCACATAGAAAAGCTGGAGAATTAAATGGCAGAGCTGTGTGATCCTGTGCTTTATTCTTACCTCCACTTTTTTATTATTTAAACAGTCTTTAAAGAATGGACCTCTGAAATTGTACTCAAGGAGCAATGCAGAAATCTTCTACCTTGCCTGAGAGCAGCAATAGCTCATAATTTCCAGGACAGGACAAAATGCTGCGGTAAGCAAACAGGCATAATGTGTGTTCATCTCAAAAGTTGTCTACTTAATTCTTAATGCTTAATAGATTGGCCAAGACCCTGGAGAAGAAGGGCTAAGCATTTCTTTGTTTTAGTAACAGTTATAACTCTTAAGAGCAGGCAGGTAGGAAACATTCATACCCTCTTGCTTTCATCTGTGGAGCCAAAACTTTCTGCTTAGTCAGCAAAGGAGCTCAAAGTACTTGCACACAGCTCACACTCCTTTTTTCCCCCCCCATCTGAACAGTCTAGTCCCCTTAGTTTAGGTCCCCACCGTTGTGCTGCATCAAAATAATAAAGCACCACGAAGTTTCCAATATTTGCATTGGCACAATTATTTCCATTCTAGCCAAATTCAACATGAATTCAAAACTTCTGAGTACAGATAGGGAATATTGAGAACTGGAATGGCTCTAAGTGTTATAGTCAAACAGCAAGCACCAAAGCATCCCAGGTCTTGGCTGTCAAAAGTGCTGACATACCAGGAATCCTCAGCTCTAAGGAATTCCCAAAAGTACACACACACACTGCCCCCCCCCCCCCCCAGTCTGCTATTTCAGAGGGTAAAATGAAGACACAAGAAACAAAGCTTTACACCCCCAGGAAGTACAGGCTTTGCTCTTATTATTGGAGCTATTTTCTCTTGTTTACAGAGATGTTCAGACTTGCTGTGCCATCTCAGTAAGGCTTAGCCACTGCAGGTATTTGTACGTAGCATTTGAAGAAACAAGTGGTTTGCTTCTCTGTCCTAACAAAAATTGAAGACTTGGTGCAACATTTTTTGACACACATTTGAAGGAAATTTGACCTCTGAGGACAAGCCCAGCACCTGAAAATCTCAACTCTGATGTCTAATGCAAGCCAGATGCACCATGAGCTTTGTCCTCCCTTTTTCCCTCAATAACCCACACAGCACTGAGAAAACAAGTGTAAAAATTCTGCTTCCCACAGATCCAGATTATGCCAGATTGCCACTTCCAAGTTACCTTATATACTTCACTGAAGCCACCTCTACCCAGAAGATGTAGCAACAAATATCTATCATTTAGCGTTGGATGGTCTTTAAATCTGGTGAGAAAGACAGTTGAAGAAGACAGAAATAATGAAATCCTCTGCACATAGATCACAGCTACTTCACAGCTAAGAAACAATGCTTTCACTTTCAGACAGAGAAATATTACAATCATGTTAATGACCAACACATTTGATGCTATTTGATCACTCTGCATCAATGAAAGAGTATTTAATGGTACCTTGATGCACTTGGAAGCCTTTGTCTTACAGAACTTCAAACTATAACTGTACCACCCCACAATCAAGTGACTATTGAGTTTTAACATCAATTTTAAAAGGATTAAGTGTTTCCCATTATGAAAAGATTGTTTCTCATTACGAAGAGAACAAATAAAAAATAACTTTAAGTTCTCATCCCTGAATCCCATGTACTTACTGTGAATTATCTTCATTGTGTATCCTTTTCAATTCCCTGATGTGCAGATTTCTAACCCTCTCTAGCCGTTCCAGCTCTGCCTGGATCTCTGCTTCTTCCTGCACAAGGAAAAACCAAAAGGAAAACACAACACTCTGTAAGGTACTGCAGGTAGTGTTTCCACCTGATTTATGGAAACACAAATGCAAATCCACTTCTGAAGAGGTTATTGGAATAAAACTTGTCTGGGAGATCAGAGAGATGGTCAGGGTCAATTCGCAGTCAGGTGGCAAGTAACAGGAATGAAAACTGACTGGGTAATTCCGTTCACACCTACACAGACAGGAGGAGACACATCTTTACACCTCCTTGTTTCTAATGCTTTCTGTAATTAAGAAGCCTTGTTGCTGTGGTCTTGCTCCTTCCCTGAGTAAGTGGTACTGCAGTTGTTTTTTGAAGGAATTTCACTTTTGTGGGACAAGAGAAAGAAGACAGCCTCAGCAGTAAGAGCAGGGATGTCATGATGCCAATGTGAGATGGGGCAGCATCTGGACAGGATGGGAAGTGTGAGAGAATGACATTATGTTCTACTAGTGGTAACTGCTCAAACATGTCAGAGTGTTCCTCAATGCCATGTGGAAGTTCTGACATAGTGTTTGTCTAGCTGGAAGTTCTGGTGCCCTCAAAAACAACATGAGAATGAATTCATGTCACTGTGGCCAGGGCTGCAAACCTCAATTCAAACGTGCTCCCTGAGCAGTATAATTTGTGTATGTGACTCAGGGGACACCATTACCCATCTGTCTTGTGACTCTGCTCCTTCCCTTTCCAACTGGTTCTATTTTTAGACATAAAGAATGAGCCAGTTTCCAAAAGTGGAGAAGGATAAGCGCAGCTTCAGACAATGCCACGATCCCAACACATTACTTCATTTTCCATTAAGGTCCATTTCCAACTGGATTCCTCCATTCCAGGGTGGCAACGTTACATGCCAGCATACATGGACCTGCAGTTAATCCCCTACAGCCATGTGAGAGCTGTGCAGCCAGCACGCCTGCAGCATTCCCCTGCCCATATCACTTCCCTTTGTTCACAGGTCAATAAAGCATAATGGGCAGACTGCCAGCAGATTCCAGGTGTGCAGTAACTTTCCCTTCCACAGAAAATAACAAGGAGTATGGAGGCATTAATGAGGCCTTGCATTCTGCTTGCGTGTCAAGATTACAGGAGAAAAACTAAATGTAGAGCTGGAGCACCACCTGAGAAAAGAAGCAGCACTCCAGCAAGACATTTGCTTCCTCTTTGGTTCACTGCCAAAAAAAACCTCCTTGGCCTTAGCAGAGATCACACCTAACCAGGAAATGGCAAAAGATATCTACTTTTTGTCCCAGTATTTCATATGTTGAAGTGTCCCAGAAAACTTATTTATAGGTCACTGCAATCACTTGCAAGGTAACCAACAGCTTATCTAAATATAACCTCACTTGCAGGTACAGTTCCTACTGAGGCCAAGGTATTTGAGAACAAATGTGCATTGCAGCTGCCTGAACAGGACTGGCTTGCAACAGCCCGAGAGATTTTATTGGACTGATAATGTTGGTTACTCAATACTGCAAAGAACCGCAAGAGTCTTTTGACTGTTGCATTTTTTTGTTGTGTTCTTATAATTTTCTCCCCTTGGTCCATTCCTTGCTGTTCCCCCATGTTATGCACATTCAGAGTCCAGCACCAGGCAGGTCACAGTGACAGAAGATATATCAAAAGAGCAGAACTCTGCATGAAATCCTAACTGTAAGGACACAGAAATCTATTTATTGAAGCAAAGAACATCTTTCGTGAATATCACCACCCTGAAAAAATTATTACAAAATCCAGGCTATCCCTTCCAAGCACAAAACCCTCTTGATTATCAAACAAGTAGTGACCTCTACAGAGAAATGCTCTCATTCACAGAATACTGCACAAAAGGCCTTTGCTGCAACTAGTTCTTACCTTTTTAAGATGACCTAGTCGGAGTTTGAAGATTTCCTCCTGTTCATGGTATTCTGCTAATGTTAACCTGCATAAAAAAGAGAGACTCAACACATTAGGTTTCAAGATGTGATAAAGTGAACAATCTGCAAATACACATTGTCAGTGGAAGTAACAACTCCACAGAGTAAATCAACAGCATGAAATTTTTAGATAAACTCTGCAATCTATATTTTTTAATAATCAGTCTAAAGGAGAACAAAACCTTAAACCTCAACAACATACATTAATTTCAAATCCAAGTCCCTAATAACACCTATCTAGGCTACTGATTGACTTTTAACTATGACAGCTAAACCATAATCTAAATATAGAAAAGTGAACCCCAAATATTCCACATCTTATTTTTCAACGTAAAGTTTGCTTTACTGACTCATTTTCAAATTTTTCTATGTAATAAAAGCTGGATAATTTCAACACATATATTCACTCTGAGACTAGAAGCACACCTGGCCACACAGCCACTGAAAACAGAGCAATGACCTGGGATTCAGAACTTCTTCCTGTTTCAGGTTCTGCCAAGTGGCTTCCAGGGAAACCTTGGGAAATTTACTTTATTGTATTTTTGACTTCACATGTACTTAGAAGCAGCAATGGGATAAGGGGAATAATCCCTATTTTATTGATAGTAAATGATGTGCAAAGTCTCTGCTCTAGGTGGTTGGTCAAAAGAAGTTTCATAACATTTTCAATGTCTTTTCCACACCAAGCGTGCCATGTAGGACAGAGGCAAAGCACAGCCTTACACTAAAACAGTGACAGAGCCAATCACCTGTGAAATACAATGACACGCTGAGATCTTTAGGATTAGAAAAATGAATCACTATATTAATTGTCTCATTACTAACAACAAGGAATTTGGTAAAAGCATCGCATGTGAACATAAAACTATGAAGCCCTTATCAACTGCATCTGTTCACTCTGTAAACAAAATCTGCACATGACAGCATACAAATATCTTTTTTTAAACCTAAACTGAGTTCAAAGCATATCCCAGGAGGATTCCTGTAAGAGCAGTTATGTTCTTCACAGTACTTCACACAGGGTTAGTGCAGGAGGCCTCCAGAGCATCAACACCTCAACTTCTTTCAAGGGGGGACTGAGTCCTACATCCGTGCAGGGAGACCTTACTCAGTACATGGAGATGAAGGAGCATTCATCTCATCAAGTGCTCCCCTTGAAATGCCCCAGCTTCCCTCTGTTGATAATGCAGAGTCCATGTACTTGAAACAAGGCCTAAAGAAGTTGCCACCCGATAAATTTAACGGAAAACTCGTAAGCCAAGTTCCCTATGAAAGAATCTTGAGCAGAAGGAACTACTTATTACAAATTAAAGATACATATAAAACAAAGCCAGTACCAAAAATGGTCACATGTTGTCTCATTTCAAATAAAACTGCTGAGGGCCCTGAGCTGGACTTGATGGTCCTTGGGAGTCCCCTCCAACTCAGGATATTCTGTGATTCTATGACTCTAATTCACACCCGCAGCCTGAATTTTAATTAGATTCAGATAATCTAAAAGACCGTCCCAAGAGTTTAGGTCTTTGTGATTCTGTGATTCTTTGGTTGCTGTTGCTGTGTAAGGAATTAAGAGACAATTGAATAAACCAGTAACAAGGTTTGCACATATACTCGTGCACAAATAACAAACACCATCAATCAGTCCATTCATTAGGGCAGAGATGTAATGAGCACCACCAGGCTAACACTGCCCAAAACAGCCTGTCACAGCAACCGCCACAAAAATCAAGGGGGCTCTGAGACAAACACCATCCTGTTTCACAGAAACATGCTGGAAACCCCCTACCTACCCCTAGTGCTGCCCAAGCTGCCCTAATGAATCTCAACCAGCCCCAGCACATTAATCTTCCTGAATGAAAATTCTTTTCTCATTCACAGGCTAGAAACTCATTTTGGGAGAGCTTGTGTTTAAATTTGCATCACAGGACCTTCTTCTCCTTTTTAAGACACAGCAACAACCATGAACCAAAGAGGAACCAAAAATCAAAAAGGAATTTGGCTGTCTGCTTCTCATTCAACTTTTAGAAACGTTTATATTCAAATTGCCTAAAAGTCAGCCTCTGGAAGAGTTCCACAATGAAAAGCCTCCCTCCAGAAGTCAGAAAATTTTGTTCCTGATACACAATGGTCCAACAAATGCACTTACTGGATAACTAATGATTAAGCAAGTAGTCAGTCCAGTTGCTACAGCTGACTTGCAAAAACCCCAGTGTTTTCACATAAGCTACAACACTCCACATGAACCATATCCACACCCTGGCAAGCAGTTTTTATCAAGCACATGACAAGAAGCTTTTCTAAACCACAAAGATATCACCCTGAAATATATCAGTGAAGAATGATAAACCAGCAAGAAACAGAGAAATAGACCCGGGAGCCCAAGAGGTTTCCTAGCAGAGCATGGTAAAGCTGGATTATGCCAAGGAAGGCTCACAGCACAAGCAGAAGCATCACAGACATGACAAGGACTCCCAGGGCACATCAGGACCTGTGCTGCCATGTCTCCAGAATAAGCAACACTACAGCTGCACCAGACTGCTGGAGAGAAAGAATTCCACAAAAATGGGGAAAGCTCATCCTGCCTTTTGGAAGTGAAAGGTTACCACAACGAATAGCAACAATTCTAAATATCCATGTACAGACATTCCATTTGCTTCTCCCAGCTCAAACCTGGCAATACAAAAAGAGGACTTTAAAGTTTTATTTAGTTCTTTTCAGGTTCCTTTGGCCAGAAGGAGGGGGGAAAATATCTCCAACCAACTTAGTTATTTGCAGGAAGCACCCAGTGCTCTCCACC
The DNA here is from genome assembly GCF_041296385.1 of Aphelocoma coerulescens. Taxonomy (NCBI): domain Eukaryota; kingdom Metazoa; phylum Chordata; class Aves; order Passeriformes; family Corvidae; genus Aphelocoma; species Aphelocoma coerulescens. Next base: position 6,692,355 of record NC_091040.1, on the reverse strand, counting down.
ACAACTCACCTGATCTGCAGGTACCTGTATCCCATTTGGGGGCACAGCCCTGGAGCTGAGGGCACCCTGAATATCAGGATTCACCCAGACTTCTGCCATCTTTGCTGAGACTGTGAAGGCAGTGGGAGCTTTTGCTTCACATGCCCTTTTAAAGATCAAGACCAAGAATTCAAAGGGCTTCCAGAATTCTGAGGTCAAGTCAAGCCCAGGAGATTTAATAATGAAAAATGAAAAATGTCAATGAGAGTTATGGTATTAACCTTCAGCAATAAAATGAAGTCTATAAAGGGAACCAGGAGAAGGCACGGCTAAATCTACAACTAAATGTATTTCCAACCCAGAGAAACTCCTGAAAAAAAAATGTTCTAAATTTCTTTTGAGACCCAGCTTTACTCTAGAAGAATATCAAGTCTCTTAGAGCATCAGTAATTTCAAAAGAGGCAGGGGAAAAAAAATAAAATCCATGAGAAGAGTAGCACTTCCACCATTTCCCTGAGTCGTGTATGTGTGAAGAACCGTTTTGGAGAACAGGCCAATGCTCAATGCACTATCTCTATAACATAGAGAGCATCTTATTCCTTTAGCATCCCAAATGAATTATTTCAAAACTCTTAACTCTGAATTCTCCACAGTAAACACACAGATATCAAGGCTTCTAAATGTGTACAATTTTGTTTTCCTTAAAAAAAAGCACCATAGATACCCTGCTACCAATATAAATTCTGAACTTGCAACACTTAAGTCAGACCCTACTTTTCAAACCTGACACAACAGGAATACTAAAAACATTACTGGACTCATAAAAAAAATAAAGCTAATCTCATACAAAGTCTGGACTCAGCAATGATCCTTCTTTTACTTCAATGAAAACTATTTAGAACTGGAGCCAGATGTTGCTGAATGCCAGCCTAATTCCACAACATTCATTTGTGCATGGAGTGAAGCCTGGAGGCAAGGGCAAGATTCCATTTCCCAGGAGAGATTTTGTGCTCTAATCAAAGCATGTGGCTTTGCCATGCACCAAGAAGGCCACAGAACCTACGTTTCATTTTCTGCTCCGTTGGTCTTGTTCTTGCGCTGCTTCTGCTCGGTGCTTGCTGGAGGGGTCTGGCCCATCGCCGGGGGCTTCCGCTTTGCTAACATTTTTCGTTGTCTTTCTATTTCTTCCCGCTGTGAATTTATCCTTTCCTGTTGCCTGAAAAGCAGAGAGGAAAAAAAAAAACAACACGACACAGATAACTAAGGGTGTGCACTTGGTTGTCTTCAACATCTGTTCTTACCAGATTGGAGCCATGAATTTCAAATCAGTTGTACTTGTAAGATTTGTAACAAAATATTTTTGTACAGAAAAGTGGGATGTGCCAAACATGATGAGTCAGAATTTTAAAGGTATTTTTACACAAAATGGGATTTTTTTCTGGCTCACAGAAACCCTTTGGTAAGTAAAAGGTTTAATCCATGCAGAGGACATCCAAAGGAGTTAACCCCACAGAATCCCAGGATCCATGGCAAGTCACTAACTTTCCACACACTTTTTCCTAGAAGCCTCTGTTCTAAATCTCAGATTTTCCTGGTAAAACTATTCCTGAAGTCTGGCACTGTTTGAGAAAGTATCCTTACACTTCAAAAGTACAGTTAAGCTATCCTAAATTCTCTGGAATATAACCAGCACCATTCCTGATTTCACTAAGAAACTGTCTCTCTCCCAAGACAAAAAGACTATCTTGAAACATTTTACAGTGATAAAAGCACTCTTGAAATTTCAAGTCTGAATGACCTAAACATTTGCAGACCTAATTCCCCCTTAAAAAGGGACTGAGACTGCAGGTAAGTATTCCAGAAGTATTTTTTCCATGTCTTACAGCACAAACTAAGGAAGAATTATAAAGTCCTTAATCTGTACCTAACAAGAGCTGCACCTCCCTATCACTACAGAAAAGTGTTGTGATTTTAAAGGATCACACATAGCTCTCTAGTGCAATTAATTTGCCAAGTCCTACTTAAAGGTCTAGGCCAGGTGGGAATTGGCTGGGTATTTCCATTAACATCCTGCATAAAGGGTCTCTGATCTTCATTTCCAGGTTTCTGCAGCCCCTTTGATCACTGTTACCAGAAGGCAAAACAAGTTAAATAGTATGGATTTTCTCTTTCAAGCTTCTCCACTTTCTACTCTCAAAAAAAAAAAAAAAAAAAAAAAAAAAAGGCAAGCTAATTAGCCTTCTTTGACTAATATATGCAAGGATGCAAATCAAATTGATTCATTCAGGATGTATGTGAGATTTTGGTCCACCCCTCCACCCCAAGCACTACACAGCCAGGTGGGTGCACTGAGGATTCCCAACACGTAACAACAGTTGGCCCAAAGGCCAACTCAAACCATTTCATTCCAGTTCAAGTCTCTGGAAGTTTCAGTGGAAATGCATTTCTCACTTCAGTGTGAAAAAGTTCCCCATTGTCAGGAGCTCCTATCTGATCCTTCCATGCATCAGTCACACCATTCTCACATTCTGACGTGCAAGACATCACACACAACTGTTGGGGTTTTTTTCCATTTCTTCCTCTGAAGTTAAAGACAATCCTGTTTGTCCTCACTTGATGAGGTTCTGGAAGGCATAGCCATCTGTCCACTGCTCCGTGAAGGATGCGCCGTGCCGCACCGTGGTGAAGTGCCCCAGCCTCAATCGATCCTGCATGCTCTTATCTCGGCATGCCATCTTCTCCTGCTTTGACTGAAAGCAAAATAAAGCCACATAAAAATACAAGCCATAAATTACTAGCTAAGGGCTGTGCTGCGTTTTAAATCACCACCAATTCTTACCACTTTCTATTATTTCAGTTCTGCTTATCTGAAACCCAGCTGAATACCATTGATCAAGTTATTGCTGGTGCTTTGCACTGGTCTAACAGGCATTTGTTCACCTCTATCCTGACATTTCAGCCTCACTCTTCCCTCCTGATGACTGCCTGGGCAGCTCACCCATCCTATGATCAGCTGAAATCAGCCTGGCAGTAGGATTAGAACTATCCCTTTGTATCAGTAACTTAGCTAGACTGCAGGCCCAGCTCTGATCAGACCCTTATTCAGGAGATGAAGAAAGAAAACGCACCTTGGATCACTATTAAGACTAAGATACAGTGATCAGCCAGCTCAGTCCTAGCCTTGTACCATGTCCTGAAGTGACACGATCTCAGTTAGGTCACCACTCTGAAGAAGGCAGCCCTGCTCACCCAAGAACAATCAGCTCTGTGACAAAAATCAACTCAGACTGCATGTCTGCTACCAGCCAGCACCTGGGTAGCTTTGCCCATCCAGTACCCACAAACAATAGGTGTAACTGGCCAACAGGTGAAAGAGCAATCAAACCCCCACACTGTTTAACCATCAGGAAAGCTGGACATCTTTCAATACCAAAGCAGGCTGGATGCTGGTGAACAACAGCCTGGCACTGTCCCCAGTGTGTTGTTTTCAGTGTTACACAAAGCAACGATCTCCGACTTTGCTGTTTGAAAGAACAGAGCATATCTGCAATTTCACTGCACAATGGGACACTGCTCCTGCATCCCCAGAGCTGCAAGGAGTTGCTTTTCAGGTGTATGGGTTTCCAAATCAAGCAATGCCTGCTGCATTTAGAGCTCTTTCACTTAGGCAAGAGATCACTCTGCCACTGTGCAAAGTGACCAAATCTGAACCACTTCAGTCTTTGGATTACTTTCCTTTTTGCAGAGAAATAATTCAGGACAGAATTCCAGTTATCTTTTATCACTAAAGCAACAGGAACAGGTTTTTACTGTTAAGAAGATAGAGATGCTTTCAAGGACATGAACTGCAGAGATGTCCCCTACTCACCTTTTCTATAAGAAGCTTCTTGCTCATCGTTACACATCGATTCAACCGCTCCTTGTACTTCTCCAGCATCTTTTGCTGCTCATCTATCTGCCGTCTCAAATCACAGTTGGCCTAAAAGTGAACAGAGGACAAAGCCTGTGACTTTAAACCACTCAGAAGAGCCAAACTAAGCATCACTTAGGGAGAAGTTTCTCCAGCTAGCTGTGGGGATCAGATTAAAGTCAGCAAACCAGCAGGATAAAAGAACAGGTTTTGTTTAGCAAAACATCCAAGACAAACTCTTAAATTTTTAACTCACATCTTAACACCCCTCTAGAACAGGGAAGTTCTGTCATCCTGGTTTACGTGTAAGGAACTAAGGTACAAAGAGAATAAAGACAAGCAAAAGTATTTTAATTTTTTTTTGTTGTTATTAAACATTTAAGACCTTGCCACAGCTACCAAGCCTCAAAATAGCTTAGTCATTGCTGGACTATCCTCCGTCTTTAGCCACAATACTGGCAGAGGAAAAGGATGGGGGAGCTCCCTTTGTACTTTCAGACAAATTCTTGTTCGAGTCACTTTCCATCAGCCCCTCTACACAGACTGCTCCCAGTGGCAGCTGCTGCTTCACACCACCACAGCATGCAGCAGGACTGTATGTGCAGCCACTTTCATTAACAGAGTCAAATTTAACCACTTCCCTTCCAACTAGTAGTCTGGTAAAAACAAAATAATAATTAAAAAAAAAAACAACTATTTCCTGCTTCGTGGATTGTTTCCACAAACTCACATGTGCCCCGTGTCTCCGTAAGCTTGACTGAGCTCTTTCAGGTGCTGAGACCACACACACAAAGCCTTCCCTCTACTCCCTTTAATGTCCTTTCTAATGCTTTTCAACACTTCACAAGAGCTGCCTCTCCAGCTGATGAAAGCTAAGTCAATTAGAACTCTTCCATTAAGACAAGATCCTTGATTAGAAGGTATTTATCTTTTATTGACGAATACTAATGGGTTAAGAGCTTCATCCTTTTGGTTTGGCCAAAGCATGTTCTCATCTCTATACAGGTCTCTGACTCTCCTGAATGAGCATTTCAGAACATTACTTCCCAGGCTACTGAGAGGCTGCTGGGCATGCTACCAAACAAAAGGCAGAGTCAGCTCCTCAGAACTTAGAAGAGGGGAGAACTGGGTGGAGGGAAAAGTGGTGGAGTCACCATCCCTGAAGTGTTCAAAAAACGGATGTGGCACTTGAGGACATGGTTTAGTGAGAACGTGCTGATGGTGCTACACTGATGGTTGGACTTGGTGATCTTCAAGGTCTTTTCCAACCTTAAATGATTCCATGATTCTGTGAATTCTGCAGAGAAACCTGTTAGGTTAGCCAGCAAAATACACAAGTGTGCAACAGAGCAAAGGGAGGCCAGCACTGCTGAGGACACAAACAACTGAGCTACAACTCTGCGCTGTATATCCCCAGACACTGCCTAGATTCAAGCAGGCCCACAGTGTCTACAAGCCAGACAATTACCCTGCAAGCAAGGGACGACCAGAGTTACCACACTATCCACAGGCCAGACAATTATCCTCCTGGTAAGGGATCACTGGATTTGTTTTACCTTGCAATTGTTGGTTCTACAGCTGGTGTACAAGCCCCTGCTCTGCAGCCTGGCTGGCACAAGCATTTTAAGTACATTTAAATAGCAGCTTTTAGAAGAGTTGTCCCACTTTAAATACTTACTCTTAATAAGTCATCTATCCTCCCCTCCTTCTTCTCCAAGTCAGAGTTCTTACTGTTTTCTAGTGCAGATATTTTTTCCATTGTGAGGTCAGACTGTAGGGAAAAATCACCATAAACCACATTTAAGACAAATGGATAATGTTTCAAATAACCAGCACTAATGTCCCAGTGTAACCCGCTCTGATCTGAACTGCTGGGTCTTTTGAGAACTGATCCCCTGCATCCTGGCAGTCAGGGGAAGAATGTTCTCCATTATTCATTTTGTTGTTGCATGGTGGGCTCCTCCAGCACAGAAGGTGCACTCAGCCAGCACAGAGCTCTGAAGAGCATAAACTGGTAACTCTCAACAGCGTAAAATATCCTCTGTGTCCTGCGAATTTTACATTTATAGTTGAGTTTTGCACACTCTTTGGTGGTCTCTATGCAGGAGAGCTTGTAAAGAAAAAAGGCTTACAAAAAAAAACCCCACTACATCAAATCCCAGCCCTCAGCTGGAATATCAAATTTATGATCTTTCATGAGCACAGACAACTACCTGCAGACAAAGACAACACCTGTGGGGCTCTAAAGTGGTCCTGTGACAGATAACACAGGTCTTCATTTAAAAATATTATAACATAGTGACAGCAAGAGTATTGGGCACAAGCTTTTGTTTCTGATAAACTGATGTATTAGTACCCACTGGGGACAGGAGCTTTGTAGTTCTTGAGTGAAAACTATCTGGAAAGTTTTATGGGGTGTAGCACATCTCAAATACCTTCAGTGAAGCAGTGAATTGAAAGTTATACCCAGGAACAGAAGACACACACTATATTCTTCAAACATTTCAGATTCAGCACTCCAATTAAAGGGTGGGGAAGAAAAGGCGAAGGAGTCAGTATGTACATGAACACAGCATCTAAACCAGCCAAGTCAACACAGAGGAAACTCTCCAGAACTGCACACATAGATTTCACACTTGTGGCTAGCAGGCACCTATTCTGTTTCTGAGAAGAGATTGCAGAGACTTACCTGTGGAGTTAAGTAACTGTTCTCCAAATTTCAAGCTTGCCTGGAAGCCAACACCATGGAGTAAGAGACAAACTTGGCTGACTGTTGCTTCCCGACATATGCCCAGTATGGAAAAGCTCAAACAGAGCACCTGCCAGCATGGCACATCATGCAAGATGGGCCTAAATCCCAAGAGACAAAGAGGAGGCCTGGGCAGGTCTCCTCACCTCTGCCTCAACTTGGTTCATGCTTCCTGCCTGCAGGAAAAGCTTTGCCATGGGAGGCACCATGCAGGATGTCTGTGCAGAACCTGGTGCAGCTGGTGGCCAAACAGCAGAAAATGTCTTTAGTAAGTGACTGTTATTTCACTTAGACAAGTGCACAGACATGCTTGCCCTGTGTCAGAAAAAGTCAGGATACGTGCTCTTACATGTGACTTCACCCCAAGTCACCTCAGAGCACTCAGGCCCTAGCACTGACTGAAAACACTGAGGAAGTAACATCATGCTGACTTGCTCTTGGCACTGCCACAAGTGATTCAAGCTGGGGATCACTGAAGTTTATCTATTTTTTAACTCTATCAACTCCAGACAGGCTTGGAAGGGAAAAACCAAGAATGTGTACATATCATCATCATGCAACCAAACATATTCCTAGATTCTTTCCTGCACATGTATGCTCCACCTAGACCTCTGGGGAGTATCATGAAGCTGAACACTGGCAGATAGCTTGCTCAGATAACATCTTGCTAAGAATATGGACCTTGTGGGCATGTTAAGCACAGAAGAAAATAAAAACACCTTGTTCCCTCCAGGCAGGACCACTGTTTTAAGCACGGGTGTTGGGACAGCCAAGACTGACATAATCTCTGGCAGGTCCTTGAGTTGTGGCATCATTCTCACACACATACCTCTCCATGCACTGTCAGGAAACAGGCATCTTCCCAGACCAGCATTTTAACAACACAGACAACAAATGCAACCCTAGTGACACAACAGAGGCCAGACTTGAGCAAGTGAATACCCCCAGAGGGGGATTGCTGTTCTTGGTGAACAGAGAACTTGTACCACCTGCAGGGTTAATGGAGAATGGACCTTCCCAGCAACAAAATCACCTCTGACAGAGACTGGTGAGGAAATGATTGTTTAAAAATTGCTCAAGGGAAGACACAAGGAGATCTGAGATGAAAATCCAAAGAAGATTAAAAGCAGGCTTGGAGAAGAAATAAACCAGGTGCACTGCAGATAAAGCTGGCCACCCTGGTAAGCAACAGAAGATGACACAGCTAAAAGAATCTCAATAATTTAAAAGGTACCAAAAAGATAGCAGTACAGTCAGAAGAGCGACTCCTCTTCTTGACTCCAGGTCAGTGAAGTTGCTGGGAAGCACTTTCAGGAACACATCATGTTCCACCTTGACAGGACAAACTATTCCATGAGTGGACACTACAGAGGTCAAAGAGCTGCCAGCCAGACTGTGGCTATTGGTACTGTAAGCAATGTGATGCACCATGGCCCAGCGCTTGAACAGAGACACTCACAACTATCACTCAGGTTTCCTTCACACCTTCACTTCCAGAGAGAGGAAGAACACTGAGGATACAACAGAGCAGAAACAGAGCTGAGGTGTTCCTCTCCCAAGCACAGTCACACACAGCTGATGAACTGCCCACAGCACTGACACAGAAAAGCTTCAGTAGCAGATTGGACAAAGTCCAGCAGCAGCAATTGAAAACATTCTTTACAGGATGAGGAACAAAGCTCAGAGCAATTCACTTCACTCAGTAGTTACAGATGGAGCTGGGAATACTGGCTCTTCTCACTGGAAACATCATGTCCACTAGCAGTGGCACCCTCTAGCACAGCGGACAAGCTGCATTGAGCTTCAACCTCACATCCAAGAGCTATATTGTCTAGTGAGCTATACCTGTGACTGTTTGTGCTGGATGGAAATCTGTTTTTGGGAGGTGCAGGAATGCTCAGTGTTCCCTGATCCGGTAGAAGATGGGCTGCCTTGCTGGGCCTGTAAAAGAAAGTTGTGTATTGTTACATGTCCCCCAGCACGACCACCAGTGCTCGTGCAGATACATTCATCTCCACACCGGAGCTGCAGCCTGGCCTGCACCACACTTTCATGTTCAGGTTTAAGGATGCTCTAGAGATTCAGTTCAGGAAAACTAGAGCCAGTTTCTTCCAAGAAGACTGGCCCAACCTGCTGAAGACAAAGCTTTTAAAAGCCTGATATAATTCACGGCAGCTGAGATTAAGCAAGGCCAAACCAAACACTTCTCACAACAAGACTATACTTCTATCTTTTGCTTTTCTCCATCTATCAGATTATCCTCTCAGATGACATAATTTTGATCTATGTAAGATTTTGAGCTGCTAACTTAAAACTCACACCCATTTTATTAAACAAGCAAAGCCTGGGACCTAGAACTCTTCACAAGGAAGATGAACTTACCAGAAGGTGATAGACTGAGGTCAGCAAAAATGAGGCTGCACTTGGGCAGAAAACCTTCAAATTCCCCATCCCTTAACTAGACACATGCCTTAGGATTCAAATCTTTTCGGAGCTGCTCACCGAGACAAAAGTAAAACAGAGGCCACCTCCCCTCTGTGCCAGCTGCTCATTCTCTAGCCGCTGCTTCGCCAGCATCACCGACATCAGCGTTGGCAGAGCAGAGTGTTCCTCCTGCGGCTCCTTGGCTGCGCTGCCGTCTACCCCATACAGCGGCTGCTCCACTCGCCGCTGCAACACAGTCAAAAAACAGACAATGAACTACTTTTTTTTTTTTTTAATTAAAGAAAAAAGTGATTCTCTGACTCTGCCAAAACTGTTGTCAGTGAAGCAGCAGCTCAGGAATGAGCAGGCAGCATGGTGAGGATCTGATAACTCAAACAGGACTCCTGCAGTGATTATTCCAATGGCAGACAGCAACAAGGAAATGAAGCTAACAATTAAGAAAAACCCTAACAAATGAACACCCAGGACAGAATTCCTTGTCAGTTAACACATCCTCTTCCTTTGCAAATACATGTGCTTCAGAGTCAGTGGAGCAAAACAGATTGCAGGTCCAAAAATCTACGTTGGGATTTTGGTCAATGCATTCACAATTATATTTTTTTTATGCTTCTTAAGGACTCAAACAGCCAATTCCATGATACACTGCTATTCTGGTGAAGTAAACTGAGTCAGCACTGCTAAATGGCAGCAACCTAACCATGTCTAGGACCCAGACATCAGGATAAGCTCACTTCTGTCATTACAGCTGGGGCCCACCTCCTGCAATGTAAGCAAAGTACTACTTCATTCCCAAAATCCTTTAAAGGTCCATTACATCTCTTAAGGGCCAGCTCCTTTCTCCTGCAGTAGGTTAGTTTTCCAGCTGTGGTGGAGGAACTGGGTTTAGCAACAAGAATCATCTGAGCTACACTGATTACGGCACACAGCATCTCAATGCCTTGGCTTCCAAAGCCACACCATCACTGCTAAAACTTGGCAGTCTGGGTAATAATCAACCAAGTCCTTCCAAGCTCTAACTCTGGGCCAGGCAAATGCCTCAGAGAAAGCAAACAGTCACGTCAGGCTTCAGTTTTTCTCAAAAACCTTAATTGCAACCTGTTTTCTGGCTAACATTACCAATTTCAAGAGTATGCTTCCTTCCCCAAAAGAATGCTTGTGCCTGAGAGTGGCCTCGCAAGAGTCTCAAGACCTGCAGATCATTCTGATCAAATGAGGAGTGAGACAATTCAAATCAGCCAAGAGAATTGAAGAGAGGTAGTAACATCCTGAAGCTATTACAATTCCTCTGCAAGTTCTGATTGCAGAAATTTTCCAGTACAGTAGAGATTAATTCAGGTCTGGAGGAGGTTTGTATCACGTGAAAGACATTTTAACACTCTGCTTCCTTCCAAGATCACACTGACACCTGCAATGGCTAGGACACTCAGCGTTAATCTCCCCATTTTTTTGGGGGAATAGATCAAACCATTGACATTCAGTTTGTAAGAAGAGGAGGGATCTTGCAAGGGCCCAGAATAGTTTGTTATGAATAAGCAAATATCACAGGTTTAGCTGCAAGAGTAAAGAACAGAAGATAAACACAAGCACCTGTGTAAGGAGAGAGAGACAAACTGGCCTGGCTGAAACTAACTGTGACATCAATATTCACCAGAAATACTCTGTTCAACTCCTACCTACTCAACACATAGTGTAGAAGAAGAAAACCAAAGGAAGAATCCACTTGTCCCATTGTGGGTTATCTAATAGGCTGGAATAAAGAATTGTCCCTAATCCCTCATACATCTGCAACATTCAGAGATGATATTTCTTCATTAACTTCTCTTATAAGAGATGTATTAGTGAATTAATACATGATAGGATGAAAGTCCATTCAATTAATAGGATATATTTCAGTTTTTAGAAACATTAAAAAGTATCTAGAAGCATATGTGAAGTTCTCCCTTCAAGCAGCATTACAAAGCTTCTGAAATCCAGCAACACATGGAATTCTGAGCAGAGTGTTCAGTGTTGGGGTTTAGTTCAGTATATTCAGGAACTGTGCAAAGGTCTCTGCAGAATAACAGAATTACTGAAGACTTTGCATTTGGCTTTGGGAATACCAACCTTTCCCACAATGTCTCCAGACTTTTGTGACACTCAACAAATGCTGAAAATTTTTAAAGAGGCCCAGCCAAAGGTCAAAACTAAAGCTCAGGCAACCGAGCCTCTGAATACTGCTTTGTTAGTTGCAACAAATTTTTTTAGCTGCTCTGTCCTAAAATGGTTTAAAAATACTGGTCACTTCTTCACATACAGACCTCACAGAAATGCTGCAAGTGAAGTGGAATTACATGCCAAAAAACAGCACCAGCTGTGCACGTACACACATTTCTCTGCAAACTTTTGCTAATGTCTCTTGCAAGTCATGTGCACACGAACAGAAGTAAAATGCCTTCCCAAAATAACTGCGGTGTGAACACTGTTCAGGATACCCAAGGGGTCCAATCAAGATCAGAATATCCCTGACTAGTGCTGCACAAACACACAACATACTCCCAACTCCATGGAGAAGTTCATGTTCTACAGTAGAACACAGGGTAACTAATGGGTCAGATCTACCTTCATTAAGGACCATAATCCCTCTGTACCCACACAGTTTGTTAAAAACATTCATCCTGTACAATTTAAGCTCAGATATTCATGTCAGCTACAGCTGGACTAGCGACTGTCCCAGGGTCCTAGACATGGCTTTGCTTTTAGAATCCAGTTTCAGATTTAAAATGGAGAACAAGCCAAATCACTCACCAAGAGACACTTCCCTATCCAGAACCTTGTATTACCTGTCTGAAGCACGGCCACCAAGTTAATCAATGCGAGGCCACCAGCTGTGTCCCCAAGAACACTCACCGGCAAGGGGTTGGACAGGGAATGCTGCGGAGAGGATCTGGCGACGGGCGGCACGCTTCTGCCGGGACTGGTTCCTGGGCCACTGCCCCCAGCAAACTGGGCACACAAACAGATTTGATCATCATGAATTCCACAGAGATACTACTTTTAACCAAATTTAACACAGACAGAAGAAACACGTTTATCTTAAAAATGAAGCCTTATAGGCTTCAGGGAATCATTTAAATAAACTGAAAGTAAATTTTAAGAGGAAAACCTTAACAGTTCATGGAGTTTTCAAAATAACAGAAGTATGTCAGACAAACACTTGTATTTGCACCAAGTACATTTTCCTTTGTAACACAAAAATATATAAACCTGCACACTTGGCCATAGATCAGTTATTTACTCTATGGAATTAGGAAGCCTATTCCCTGTGAGGAGACATGTCTGATGTGCACCACAGGAGTGGTAAGGAACGTTCACCTCCACTGCAGCTGCGCCAGTCACTGTCAAAGAGGCAGGACAGGTAAGGAGCTGGGGAACTGCTCCAGCTGGTACAGAAACCCCTACAGTGTACTGCTCATAAAAAAATTTACCCAGCAAAGAAGTAAGCACTAATAAGCACGTAATTTCCGACTCCAAGTTACTCCATAAAATAAAGAACAAACTTAAGAGAAAAGCTACAGCTCTGGATTGTGCAGACCTAGAAAAACTTTAGATATTATGCAGTGCAAAAAGAATACTGATTTTTAGAATGTCCATCACTGTTTTGGGAAAGGGTTCCCATGCCCTCTATGGTGCCAGCCTCCCATGGGAAGTTTTTCTTAGGAGAGAACCCTATAAGCAACTTCCCACTCCAATCAGCAGGACTGTGCAGGTGGGCTCTTTTGCAACACTGGACCCCTAACAAAACTGTCTGCAAACCTAGAGATATCCTCAACTGAGACAGAGGTTCCAATGGAAATCAATCTCAAACCTATACTTAAGTGAAAAAAATGCCTTATCGACTGCTCAACTAAATGTTAATTAAAAATCAACTTCCTCATATCCTCTGCCTAATCAGGTATGAGCGTATCAGGTTGACATCATCAGTCCACGATCCCAATGAAAGATCAGTAACACGTCACATCACAAACTTCTATCTACAGATTTTGCAAAATGTGAATTCAGGCAGATTTGCCAATGAAAAGATTCTTACCTCAAAATAATCACTAATTTTATGTCCTCTAGGAGTGCCTTTCCCTAAAAAGGAAAGCAAAGGATTAAAACCAGAGTTGTACTTTTAAGAACAGAAGTTATCATGCCATTCTAAAAACCTCCTCCTACATTTTGACACTCCTTTTCCTGTTCAGTGCAACACCTATCACAACAAAGCTTCTGCACAACAAAAGCCCGCCCCAGGGTTACAGCCCTTGTGCTGTTTTTGGGAGGCTTTACAGTTGACAATTCAATTAACTCTCAATTCCAAACATGTCAGATCCAATCAAACAGCATTTGCACTTGCTGAAGTACTTAGAAAACACTAAAGGTCTTGACTGTTGCATAGGTTCTCCAAAATTTCCTTCAACATAAGGAGAGAGCAAAGGGTACTTTTACTCCTCCGCCTTCAGATAAATTACTGCATATTAGATATCTCACAAGCATTCCTGTAAGAGTTTGAGAGATAATTAGCAGTGGCTTAACATCAGCTCATTAAAACTTAGCCCTTTTCTTTTATTATCGTATTATCAAAGCAGTTCTGTCAACACAATTCTCATTACTTTCTTGTTGAAGAATGAAAGAAATCAAAATCTGCCCCTCAGCCCATTTGCTAGAAAATCTGAACTTGGATTTAACATGCCAGGTTTTCCACAGCACTCAGGACAGCAGTGCCTGCTTGGGCACAGCTTGTTCCTGATTTGTCATGGCGAGAACTTGCTCTAACAAGGCAGGCACACATCTTGGAAAGCAAGGAAGAGATTACAGGCTGGATTCTGAAGTCTGGCTGCCGTGTATGTAGCAACACAGGACCAAAACACCACTTCAGAGCAGCACACAAAGCCTCTGGGCAGCCTGTCCCATAAAAATGCAACAATTTGTGTGAATAAGCCAAGTATTTTCCTGCCAATAAGGATAACAAGGCTCCCAGAAGAGAATACACCATCATGGACTAGTTTATAACAAGCTGCCGAGAAGAGCCATTAGTTTCCTAGGACACTGCGTGTGCAAAACGTGCCCGAGTTACCAAGCATGTGGCAATCCTGAGGCAGTGTTGGAGCGTGGATTACCTTGACTGGTCTCATAGGTTTCTGCTTTCCTCTTCCTATTCCGCTGGTCATTCTGCTTTTTCTCAGGAGTCTGTTAAACAATACTTCAAAATTAACATTACTGCAGTTATTCCAAGATTTAAAAAAATGCCCAAACACAATGATCTGCTCCATATCCCCAGTGGCCATTTCTTTTCTCTGGTGCATTTGTTTCTATTGTTGGTACTTAAAGAAACAACTGCTCTCAAAGAGCTCCTACCTTCTCATAGATGTGCTGCAGGAGGGAGAGAATGTGGTTAACAAGGTAAATTTATTTTTTCTGTTTCAGCTACTGCAAGCCAGCCTCTACGTCCAGTCACCTCGCGGGGTTAGCAGAGCAAGCTCAAACACTTATAAAAACCTGTGTAAACTGCTTCAAGATGATCATAGTACTGGTACAAGGGGAATAATGATGAGAGGTTTAAGTACTGACATCCAAATCTGCAGTCCAATCACAGTCTCTTAAGCCAATTCACTTTGCCTGCAGGTAATGCTTCTTCTCAAAGCCCACTGCAGATGGCTAGAACTATCCCAGGACAGCATCCAGGACAAAGCTGTTACAGATTCTGTTTGCTCCTCACCTGCTCTCATTAAAGTCAAGGGTCAGTTGCATGTGCCATTTCTGTGAGCGCCCAAAGACCTGACAGGCAGCTGATCAAGTGGATTTATGCACAATCAATTTATTTATGCACAGGCACAATATAGAGCACACTTGACAGGCCTGAGGGCTCCAGAAGTGTCATGCCTATCTGTCTGTACAAGGCTAGCAAGCCTAAACATGTGAAAATGGAGGAGACCCTGGCATGATGCCTTCCCTATCACCAGGGTCACATCTGTGGCCAAACTTGCTGAAGACACTGGGAAGCAGACTGCTGGAAGCAGCTCACTGAGGTTGCTGAAAAGAGATGTCTTGTCATTCCCATCACCACTGTTATTTTACAAACATCTCTTAACCCAAATCATCCCAAATAACTCCCAAGCTGTATGTTCTCCAATCACTGCAGCCACCATTAAACTATAGCCTGGGGGCAGGGAGAAAAACACTGTGCAAAAAATAGGTCTGGGGGAAGAAAAGCCATGGCCAGAGAGTCTGTGGTAAACTTAAGTTTCATACTCTTTGGAAACCCAAATATCGAGTACCCTCTTTAAAGATCTCTACCAAAAGACTTACACATGCTAAGTGCAGAAATCAATCTCCCCCCTTTAGTAGGATAAAAAGGATAAAATTGAATCTAAACCTGGCTGTGTCCCCAGTGGGTGCTGGACATCTACAGACCCATGTTACCAGCTGGGCACTCGCAGACACAGTGTTGTTTTGGTAAGAGGATGGAGGAGATGTTAAGACAAAGGTGATTATTGTGTCCGCAAGGTACTTTTTTAGAATGAGGGGACTGAAAACTCCAAAACTACCTAGACTTGCTGCTCCAGCCCCTGTATGTGTAAAAGTCCGTGACATTGCCTCCTCACTGTGTAGTGAAGAGCAGCTCCTGAACAGCGTTGGCGTGACTGTAACACCACAGGCTCCATTACAGCCTCCATGGAGCTGTGAGCATATTAATGAGATTCAGTTTAAGTTGTTTTTCCATTCAAGTACTTACATAACAAAAATGACACACAACATTATCTGCTACAGACTGAAAAAGCAAGGAATGGGAGATTCAAGTATGTCAGCTTGGTCAATTTATATCTCTCCACAAAAGTTCATTAAAAAAGAACAATTAAAAGAATGAATACTCAAATTTTCACTATTAACTACACTTACTTTATGGAGTTTAAGATACTGCATTCTCAAAAGTCCCTCATACCAGTATGCCATATAAGAGAGGGAAATATGATCCAAAACGTACCTGGTAACTATGGGGGAAGTTCATAAAACATTCGTAAGAAAATGCACTTAAATTTGAGATTTTGGTTTACTAACATGAAATTTTAGAGTAAAAATCCATCTAGAATTCATTTTGCTGCTTTAGTGAGCATTTTGAAATAGTTAATCCTAAAGAAGTGAGATTAACCAGGGACAAAGCATCAATTTTCACCTCCTCACACTTCCACAGAGCAATCCACAAAATGCTCTGCCTTGTATTAGGCTCAGGCAAACTCACATATTTGATAGATATGGCAAACTTTTCCATTAACGCTCTCTGGCTTTTTATGCGTATCCAAAAACGTATCCCACAAATCCCAATGAACTGAAAACAGTTTCCTAAGATGAGCTTTATGAAGACTGTGTTTGGGATTGGGTAAAACCTACCTGGAATGGTGGGAAGCTCCGAGGAGGAGCTTCACAGAGAGGTCGAAAGCCTGCAGGGTCAAGCTAAATACTTCCCTGGTCCCTTTCACTCTCCAAACTAAGACAACCACCACTGACTCTCACACAATTTCTTCCATGTTTTAAGTTTGATCACGTTCACCTTAAACCCAACTACCCCGAGGAGTTGTGCCTGCTTACCTCCAACTCTTTATCGCTCAGAGAGCCCACGCTGCACAAGCTCTGGTTGGAAGACTCACTATTTAATGGACCCTAGTGAAAAGCAAGCAAAGACTGTTAGAAACAACTTCCCTACAAAGCAGACCCATCCTAACAAAGACTCAGTCTCTGGGCTAACTACAGTTACAGCACCATCACGGGTCAAACTCCCAGACACAGGATGGGGCATTAAGAGGCTTCAGAAGCCATTTGCAGCAGGACAGTTGGATTGTTCAACAATTTTTTCTCAGGATAGTGATCCAGCCTTTGGAATATTTCTGCATCAGTTCATATCCTAACTGGTCTGTTTACCCACATCCACGAAACAGCCAAGGTGGTATTTATAGAAGCCTAAGGTTTGAGGAAGCAAACCTGATTTGTTGAGTAGTAGGGGTTGCAAGCTCAGATCTCCTGGCAAGCATCTGCTTGACCCTGAGCTAAGCATTCAGACACATCTTCCATCTGGCAAGCCAGCTACTACTGTATCAGATGCTTATCTGATTTAAATGTGTAATTTTATGCTTTTTTCAACACTAAGAACGTGAACAAGTGAAAGTTGTGTTAAGAGCAGTACAACTGGTACCCATAATACAACCTTTCCCACTTGGCTATTTTATGGACCCATGTGTGACCTACCCACAGAGCAGCTGCTCCCACCAGGCCAAAGCAGAAACTCAAGAGGCTGGAATAGATTTACCAAAACAGTAACTGGGTACCTCAGGAGTCTGCTGCATCTTTGCAGGCTCTGCTGGATACACATCTGCATTTTTACATATCCAAGCAGTTTGAAAATTATTTAAGATCTCAAACAAAACTGGTTTTAAAAGGAAAAAGTGAATCATGCAAAGTCATTGTGTTTTATCCTGACACAAAAGTATCCTCCTACAGATCTAACTTAAGAAACAAAGACAAATTTGACAAAGATGTAAAAACAAGATTCACAATTAATGATGGAATGTATTAACAGGAAGAATGACATGATAAAGCCAGCTCTCCATTAATAACTTGTGAGCATCTTTTCCCCAAGATGCATTCTATTTTAACATTTTTAACTTTGCAGTAACCACTTCCCACCAATCAATCTTTCCTCAAAGCAAAGCCACTTCTCATTATACACTTGAGCAGAAGACTCAAGTGGTGGAGTGGGGGAGAAGCATTAACACCACAGAGAAACCCCACAGTAGGTAATTTCTGAACAGACCAGTTCTCCCTCTCCTGTTTAAGGGACAAACAACACCATCAATTTGTGACATAACCTAGCTATTACTAACCCCAATTCCCAAGCAGGCATGTGCTGAAAGTAAAAGTTCTGTTTACCTTCTGTGTTCACTGTGAGCGTTAAATATCAAATTTGTTTCTCCTAAAACTACATGCTCAGTTGGTTCAACCAAAAAAAAAAAAAAGAAAACCCAACACCTGAATAGCTCAAGAAGCTAAACATTCAGGATTCCCTTAGAGAAAAACTGCAGGTTTACATTCTTTACGCCATACCATTAACCCTTCAAGGGATCACACAAATAGCTCAGGACCAGAAAAATGATTCACCTCATCTCTTCAGCAATAGTTGCTTTTAAGCAAAGCAACAAGCTCCCAACCACCCAACAAGATGGCTCACAAATGTTATAGGTACAACTCTTGGTCATTCCAGGAATTTACTCCTTGGCCAACAGGATTTAAAAGAAGTGCCAGCACTAACATTAGCTACATCCACATGAAAGTCTCAGTGCTAAAAAAATTGTAAAATCTTATGGCAAGCGGCAACAGAAAGTGAATCCTTTCACCCATGAAAAAAGCTTGTTTATAAACTGCACAAATGCTGCCATCCAAAATATTTCCATTCTCTCAGAAACTCCAACCCCAACAGCACATCTGAGGCACCAACCAACCTCCTGTGCCAGGTGAGAACTTTGTAAGATACAGGAGCATCTCTCCAAATGAGCATTTGCTGGTCTCACACTGGGGTTCTGACATGATGAAGATGAAAGTGAAAGTTGTTTCCACGTTTGCTTAAATCTGCTGCCTCCATTTTGCAGATGGATAGCAAATGACAGGAGCAGCTGTCCAAAAAACACCATGTTTGAACTTTCCACAAACATTATGATTGAAGGGGAATGTCAGGGGCTTACACAAGACAATTCTTCTGCAAGGTCCCTGTATTCTGGCATCACGTGGAGATTAACTGATGGGGCCACGTATACCTAGAAATGATACTAAGATTCAAGTTTATCCTGTCCAATACAAGAAATCCACTCAGTTTGAACCTGAATGTAAAGTTCTGGGATGCAAGCAGCTGGAAATATGCCTAATACAAAATCCACAATGTTTTTCGTACTTCCAGTACTACAACCACCTGTACTGACTACCCTGTGTGGGAATTTTTTAGCTCTACCAGCCGGAATCAAAGCCATTTCTTGCATCACTAAAAGAGTAGTTTGATGCTGATCAGATTCTTGAACAGAAAAAAACCCTTTTTTTTCTTCATTTTAAACCTTCCCCTAGAACCTACGCTGATGATGTGGTAAAATTCAACTCAGTGCAGTAGTAGAAAGGGTGAGAAGGAACCAACTTCTTCATTATGGAACTGGAACAGAACAGCTTGTCATCGTCTACAGATATCCAGCAATTTCACTGTCATGTGTACTGATTTGTGAACAAATGCATAATTAAGTCTTTGTAGACATGTTTTGACCTGATGCAGTGGGTCAAATTCATGACCTTCCCTTACCCCTGATCACCTTTGAGAGGACCTTCCATTGACACTTTTCTTACTCTAAAGGATTAGACCTTTACAGACAAGAGCTGAACTTGGCAAAGTTGGCAAAAAGTCTTGTTGTGATGCATTCTGGCTATGGAAACTCAAATTGTTCACTAGAACATGCTGTACTCGAAGCAACAAAGATACAATACCTAGGACATTTCAGGAACGTGACCTGGTGCTCAGCTGCACCTCTTCTCATGTAGTGAGTCAAGAGAAAGGAAAAGCAAGTTTTCCTGATTATCCAGATAACATGAGGTTATGTGTGAAATTAGGTATCAACTGCTTATAGCAACAAGTTTAGGCATGGATGTGAGAAACCATATATCTGAGTATCTCCCCTCCGCTAACAGTCAGTGAGTGTGTATATAAAAAATGCTTCAAATCTGTATTTTATCATTCCTGACTGTTTATACTTAACTCAGCAACTGACTTGGGATAAATGTTCAGTACTTAATTTAGCATACCATTTTTAAGTGGACATGACACAAAAGGAATTAAAGGAATGAACCTGAATTTTGGAAAAAAACCCCAACTAAGCAAAGGCAAAGAACATTAACATGAGAATACTGCCAGGGAAGTAGCAGTGGGGAATAATAAACATGCAATAGTTTACACAGGAAGAGCTTATGAATTTTGTTCTAGAAGTTATCTGGCTTTTCTAGACCACTTTGGGATAATACTGCACTTCTCTGCTCTCACTTCCAGCCCACTCATCCACTGTGCCCTGTCAAGGCAATCGGTGATGGCGCTCAGCAAAAATTCAAAATACGTGGGTCATCTGAAACAAGCTAATAGTTCCTATAGTGTTTACCCAAATGACAAGCACAAGAACAGCACACACTTCCTCCTCCACAAGGAATTTCTTTCCAAGATAAGCCGGCATGCTCTTTTCCCTTGTGATTCACCTATCAACTGCTGCTTCAGTCTGTGACCTACCTATGCACAACAAAGCCTCCATGTTGAGAACTGGATGCAATAGCAGCAGGCACTTTCAAGACTCCTACTCAAGAGGCAAGAATTTAAAATCTGGCCACTCACAGGAGCTGGTTAGTCATTTCTCCCTTTGCCAGAGCCCCTGGAAAGCCCACAGTAAGGCTTCAATCGCTGAGACTTCAAAAGAGACAACTTATCCTGCTAATAGGTCCCACCAAATCATCTAGAACAACACCAAGCTGACTCAGCTCCCCTTACCATCTCCTGCCTCCCATGACTTGTGCATTTCCACAGCCTCTCCAAGTTCCCAGAAATGATCCATCACTCCACAACTCAAGTTGGGCAGTCTCCATTTTGTGCTCTCCAATTCCTTGTACTGAAAGGGAGCTCTAGGAATTCCAGCTGCCTAGCCAGAGTCTCCAACATAGGCTTACATCAACGTGCACTGCAAAATTCTCTTGCTGTCTAAAAGTGGAGGAGACATGGAGATAGACATGCTTCATTACCTCAAGCCAGGATAACCCGAGTTCCTCTGAATTCTGCAGCAAATCAAGAGATTTCAAAGGCAAAGAGTCAATCCTTAGTTCCACTAAAGGTTAGTGCTGAGTCCACACAGGTTTACACCAAAGTGAAATGGTCGAATGGTTTTAGTTACTCTGGTCCAGTGCTACTGTGTCAGGTTTAATTAACATATTCTTATCTTAATTCAAGCATCACATAAGTATGAGAACTACAACCTGCTTCTTAAATGAACTTTTAGAAAAGCTCAGTAATACTGCTGGATAATGAAATCCCTGAATCACTGAGGTCTTTTTGCCATGAGAAGTTAATCTACTCTCAGATGTTCACAGGTAACCCCCACTCTATCAGATGGGTAAGCAGATTTGCAGCAGGATTTGCTTGCCTTCCATTATGCCTCAAGAGTTCTCTCTGGTTGGAAATACTGTATTTTTATTTTACTGATGGCAAACTGGACAGAAAGGTAACACAACTCACTCTAACCCTCAGCTCAGGAGCAGAAATAGGACTGAGATCTGACAACTATTTCTGGGCTCTAGCAGCCAGACAACACATTTGAAGTAATGTTGCACACAGAAGCATCTGAACAATTTTCAAGTATCTGGCATAAAGTCCTGGCACATTCTGTGGCAGCTACTAAATTCAATTCTAAGTTTTAAAACTCTTATTAACTGGTTCTTCTCATGGCCTATGACACCTGTTAGGGACCACCACTGTGCAGCACCATATCCCTCCAAGGAAGATGTGATCATCCTCAAACACGAATTCTCAATGTGGTAACTTTGCTGCTAAAACTTCTTGTTGAGTACATCACAGAACTGGAGTTGCTGAAGTGATCAGGACTTCAAAAGTTACAGAGGAAGAATAAAAACTAAACTAATACAAGCAAACACTGTTCTTTATGAACAATTTTTGGTGGCATATATTCTACAGCATTACCTCAAAGCAGGAGGAAAAGGAGCACTAGCTACCACCAAGACCAACACTTTTTCAGTTCTGGCACAGTCAGATGGATCTACAAGATTCCTACAGCCCAGTTACCCTCCCTATAAGTACTTCAGCCTTTTTAGTTTAACTATAAAAGTGGCACACAGAGCTTGGTTTGGAGAACTTTTGAAGACCAAACTTGTAGAAGATACATGTGCTGCTGTGAGGACACACCCTGGTTAAGCCTGAGACAGGCTGTGTGCAAATACAGATTCACGTATCACAATTATTCAAATTCTTACCCAGGTAAAGTCTGTGGAAATGACACAAATCCCTTGGAGTTAACCCACCTGGTATCTTAAAGACAGCACCCAAACAGGGGGAAGGGAGGCAGAAGATGAGAACAGACTAAATTAAACAATATTATCCAGAGAAACAACTCCTGGGCCTCCTGACCCAAGGAAGATGTCTAGTCAGGATAACACCTCATGGGAAAACACTTAGGTTTTCCCAGTAAGTAAATATGAACAGGAGCTAAACAAGCAGGAACAGTCGGTGTCAGGGTGTCAGGTGTTAATTCAGGGACTTGCTCTGGGAATTTGGGGAAGAATGGCACTTCACCATATAGCAAGAATAGACATCTAAAGCATCACCAGCTTTTTCAAGCTATCTAGTGACCTGGATGAAACACAGGAGTATAACAGTTGCCTAGAAACATTTCTTGCTCATAAATTTGATTCAATGAATTAACTCCAAGCTTCTAGTGAAATACATTCTTCAGCTACCAAGTAAGAAACTTCATCACAGGCTTGCAACAGAATTTTGAGGCTTTTGGGGCTACAAATGACCTCAGTCATTGGGTTGT
This sequence comes from Aphelocoma coerulescens, assembly GCF_041296385.1. Taxonomy (NCBI): domain Eukaryota; kingdom Metazoa; phylum Chordata; class Aves; order Passeriformes; family Corvidae; genus Aphelocoma; species Aphelocoma coerulescens. The sequence goes on along the minus strand of NC_091040.1, from coordinate 6,669,650 downwards.
GCCTTCAGCTACCACAGGAGGTGACAAGCACACAGTTGTTTCCAAAACAGTTTAGTATTTCTGTCCTCTAATACTGTTACTGGAAAGCTCTTCCAGAATCCCATGACTCTGATGGCTAGAAGCTTTTTTCTAGTTTCCAGACTGAAAACTTATTCTAGATCAGCTTGCTCTCTTCGTATCTCAAAATACCTATAGTTGGTTCTTTAATAACACAAAGGAACTGTGGGCTTGAAGTTGTATTAAGGTATAAACTAACGCTTTCATTTTATATGAGTCCAAAATACACCCTGTGTTTTTAAACATTAAAGAAAGAAGCCATACACAGCGAGATACACCCAGTGGGAGGAAGGCAGGAAGCGCAGTACAACTGCCTGCTGCCTTCACCCAATCACATCTGAGCATCTGAGATGACATTTCTTCCTTTTATGCAATAAACAGCACCAGATACCTTCCATCCCAGGAGGATGGGCCAGGCCCTGTCCCACAAGATGGCACTCACTTACTCCATAATTCTTTCCTTAAACATTTCATTGGAGACAGCTAAAAATCTTAGCTGAATCACACAAAATTGTATCACAGCTTTCCCAATATATTCCCTTTAAGACAGTGACCTACCAATGCCAGTGCGGAGCATGACGGACGGAGGCTTGGGGGGGTAGGGAGGGAATTTGAAGCACCAACCTGGGAGGGAATGTAGTAGCTGAAATTAATACTGCAACCAAGATTTGCTGCAACATAGTAGAGTCATGCTAATTTATATCAACGGTTGGCTCATCTACTGCAAATTAGCAAGAATGCAAGTAAATAAATAAATATATTGTTTGCAATAAGTGTAATGCACTTTAACAGTTTACTGACTAATAAAAGGTAAAACTGCATAACAACAGGTAAAAATAAAACTCAGCAACAAAACAGCTTTGCTCAAAGTGAGGCCTCCAAGGAATGAGGCTTTTTTACTTGGATTGCTTTAGAAATGAGATTTCAATATTCACCCCTACAGAAAAGGGCATGTACTTTCTGCTCCAAACATATTGGAAACATAATTAAGATTTGCTTTCCTGTATCTCTTAAAGGTTATTCCTTTAAAAGGAAGAGTTCCTAACATTCTTTGTGAACACTGAGTACATTCGCACTGTTTAAAGGTATAACAATGTCTATGCTTTTAGCTGTTCTAGTAAGATGTTTGGGTTTATCTGTACTGGTACAGCTAAAGATTCTAAAGTGACAAAATGTGGGAAAAGAGGCTAGAAACAGGTGATAAAGTACATGAAAAGTTGTAATGTTGTATGAAACAAGATCACAGTACAGTAAATGCTATCAACTTTTATGCCAGAAAAAGAACTTAATATGTTAAAAGTCTTAAGAGTAGGGGAAGAGATTAAAAAAATCCCCACACTCTTACTTCAGAAACCCAAATTGTTAACCCTTAACATCTAGTGTTAATCTTCCTTACTACACTTTCTTACAGCTGAGCATTTGGCCTCCTCGTGCTCTCTTCCCAGACTCAACCTTGTCTGAGAGGCAGAGCAGAAAGAAAAGCGAAAACTCAAACAAAACTCTTTCAAGTTTTGAATCATTTTGCATTTTTCTGAGAAATGCAGCCTCTACAACGTTTCTTCTCAAAATAATTCTAAGTGGCTTCAGAAAATCATCTAACAATGTGTTGCTTTACCAATAAGGTAGACCTTGATGTTGTTCAAAACTCAGTATCTCCCTCAAAAATTAACTCACTATCTCTGCCCTAGTTTAAAATGAGTTCTGCCACCACTTCATTGCTCAGAAAGACTGACATTAACAGCACCAATGCCTGGAGAACTCACAGCTTAATGCCAGGACACCAAGCAACCACACAATGTTGTTACTCAGGTGCCTTGCTTTAGACAGCTCCTGATCAAGTGGAAGCTGTACATGAGGACAAAGATGGGATTTTATTGGCAGGTTCTGGATTAGACACAGGAGAGCTGCCCTGCAAACACTTTTTGTGTGTGTTCCATGTGATGAGGTAGACAGCTCCTGCACCCCGGAGAACAACTCAATGTTTCAGTCCGGTTATGTGTTGTATCCAACATGTTACACTTGAAACTGTATCTCACCACCAGCCAAATTCAGCTCTCAAAGGTATTCTTGGCGAAAGGAAGAGCCAGATGAGATTCCCACTTCTACAAAGTTGTCATGGAGTTTTTTGGGCGTACAAGCTGCCTTAAGATGGAACAACTCCTAAGAACTTAATTAGAGCCCAAAATCTTCTGTTTAGAAAAACATCTGCTCAGAGAGATCCCATTTTCATTCCTCTTGAACATACTTCACACAAATTAGAGGTCAAAACACAACAAGGGATACAGAATCTGTTTGCAAAGCAAAATTATTCATGTAGAAATTTAAAAACCGAACCGAAGTGCAAGGCAGGATGGCTAAGCAGTCATACCTGTCACCACAGGTATTCACACTCACCTTGGCAACCCCAACCCCAGTGAACCTGGCCTCCAGGAGCTCCTGCCTGCGTGGGTCCAGGCTATGCAATTCTTCCATCATTTCTGCTGCTATGGGAGAACAACACTCAGATTATGCAATGCAAGGAAAGGAAAGAGACATTTAATATTCCGTGCCACTGACGAGACTTAAAAGTGCCTGTTCTGCAGCACAACCGCGTAGAGAGCGTTTTCTTGCAAGAGAAATGCAAGATTACCATGTAGTAACAACATGACTTTGCCACCATATTATAGTATTTAAACCATAACCCTGCTGGAGTTTCCTCTCCTCTCCTCTGTTGTACCAGCCATTTCAAGATCTCTAAATCCAAGAAACCAATTATGTCACATTCTCCCACTGGATGCTTTATTAAAAGGAAAACATAGGACCAGAGTGTTATGACTAAAAGCTTCAGAGCTTTTCATCTGTGCTGCATGACTAGGAGAAAAAAAAGCAACATTCTTTACCCCATAATTTATTTTTGGCCAATCCTGGAAATACTCGATCTCCACGAACTCCAGATTTCACTGACAACAGCTTTGGTTCTTCCAAGCACAGAGTGGGATTATAAGAAGAAAATAATGCACGATTAAACCTTTTAATTAACAAGGTAAAGCATCAGATACTTCAAAAATAACAGCAGCTTCTATATCCTGGATGTACCTGGGGTACCGCTTGGCAATCCAACACTATGGATGCCTTATTTCAAGGGTTAAAAACCTACCTAGCATAACTGTGTAAACAGGTTAAAAATCAGGGAATACATAATTCAAAGCCTGAACTGAGAAAAAATGGGACAAAATTCACTGTTCATTATAACTGTGAATCACATCTTTCCAACTGCACCAATCAAGTTCATTTCCAGAAATGTCTGTTCCAGTTTCATTTTCTGGACTAAGGTAGAAAAAAAAAAGGCCAGAAACAGAAGATAAAGATTTGCTGTATAAAGAGCATATGCGATGAGGAAAGTTCTTGAAGGGCAGCAAGTGCCCTCTAGAACAGGCAGTGCACAATTGTTTCTTTTATGAACTGTCCATTTTGTCCCTGCCGCTTCCTCCAAATGCTGTGGCTCCAAGTCACAGGGGCAAAGTGAATCCATCCGGGGGCATTCTCAGCTGCTCTCCTAAATCAGTCCCAAGCCTCAAAAACTAATGGGATCCTAAATGTGGTTATTAAACAACCGTATTTCTGCCACGGGCTCTAAACGCCCAACAAAGCTCTCAGCCCAGTTTTCAAAACAGGAAATCTGAGCAGCGAGGAAAATGACAGACAAGCCGCAAACGCCAAAATGTTCAAGTGCTCCCAGGGCTCTCGCCCATCATGGGGCGACCATCTACGGGGAATCGCATCCCCACACCGGGATGCTGCTCTGGAGAAGGGGCTGACACAAGTTCCCCCCGCCGGGGGCTGCCCTGGGACCCGCTGCACCCCTCCAGGCAGGGCTGGCATTCCCTCCTGTTCTCCCGGGAGGGGATTACCAGCACCCCTCTCCTACCCACTCGGGACGCAGAGGCACCGGCCGCCGAGTGAGCAGCCTTGCCCCGCTGCCAGCTGCTGCACCGCCTCGGCCTCTTCCTCCTCCCCTCCAGCACCGCCTCAACCCACAGCCCGAGGCTCCGCAGGCCGTGCCCACCCTCCGCCGCCCCCGCGCTGCCCCCGCGCTTCCCCCGGCTCTCACCCCCGCCAGGCCGGGCCGGGCCGTGGGGCCTGCGCTGCTCCGTGCCCGGCGAGGGGCCCAGGCCGCGCTGCCGCCGCCCTGGGGCTCAGGCCGCGGCCCTCTCGCCGTGACCCGGCCCGGCCCGCGGTACCAGCCCCCGCCACCGCCTCCCCCGTGGCCGCCCCCACCCACTCTCGGGCCGGGCGGGGACGAGGCGAGAGGTGTCCCCGCGCTGCCCCCGCCGCCCCTGGGGGTCTCACCTGGCGCTGCCGCTCCTGCCGCCGCCGCCCGGCCCAGCGCTCCCCGGGCACCGCGCGGATCCCGCCGCCGCCGGGGGCAGGAGCAGCAGCAGCAGGAGGAGGAGGAGGAGGAGGGAGGGAGGGAACCTGCTGCGGCGGCGGCGGCGGCACGGGCGGGAGGAGGAGGCCGGGGGCGGCTCCGCGGCCTCCGCTGCGGGCACCGGGGCTGAGAAGGGCGGAGGGGAAGGGTGGCGGGGGGTAGAAAGGGAGGGCTCCGGGCTGAGGGTAGGCCGTGGATCCCCGGCCTCGCGTGAGGGGCCTGGCCGGGCCGGAGCGCGCGCGGGCCAGCGGCGGCAGGACAAAGGCCTCACGGGAGGACCCGGCGGCCAGGTGGGGTGGGTGGGGCGGGGGGTGCACGGGGCTGGCGGGCGCGGCGGGGCCGGGGCAGGTGCGGCCCCTCGTCCCTCCCGCCCCGCGGCGCTGGGCCCGGCCCGGCCGATGGGGGCACACGCGCTGGGGAAACCGCGCCGCGTCTCGCGAGACTTGCACGGCGGGGAGGGGGGGTCAGAGGGGGCGGGGCCTGGAGGGGGCGGGGCCGAAGGGGCGGAGGGAGGGGCGGAGGGAGGGGCGGGTGCCGGGGTCAGGGGGGCTCGGGGGTCAGGGCGGGTCGGAGCGAGCGGGGGGAATGGGGGGTCACACAGGGCGGGGGGGCAGCAGGAGGTCAGAGGCCTATGGGATCGGGGGGGGCGGCCTTGGCCGTCATTAGGACCTGGGGCTCAGGGCAAGACTGAGGGGCAGGGGACATGGTGGATGTCACACAGGTATGGGGGAGCAGCGAGGGCTCAGGATGGACCATGGGGTCATGGCAGTCGGGGGGGCTGAGGGGGCAGCAGGCTTAAGGGCAGGTCAGATCCGGCTCTGGGATGGGGACAGGTCTGGGGGGCATTGCAAGATCACACACGTGTGGGGAAGCAGCAGAGGGGCAGGGTCCTGTGGGGTCAGGGGGGCTGGGGGTGGTAGGCACAAGGCAGGGTCAGAAGGGCCTGCAGGTCAGGGCAGGTCTGGGGGGTGCAGGAGGTATAGAGGGTGGTCACACAGAGCTGGGTGGCAACAGAATGTCAAATTGGACTATGGGGTCATGGAGAGAATGAGGGGGCAAGCACGAGGGGGGTTCAGATCCAGCCTTGGGGTGAGGTCAGGGCTGAAGGTCAGCATAGGGGGGGCAGGGGGCAATCACACAGGTGGAAGGGCAGCAAGGGTCAGGGTCCTAAGGGGGCCAGAGGGTGCTGGGGAGTGACAGGCACAAGGAAGGGGTCAGATCCAGCCAGGGCTGGGGGGGCAGGGCAGGCCTAGGGACATGTCACCCCCAGGGGAGCAGAGGCTGACCTACCCCCTGCCCCAGGATGCCCCAGAGAGGGGGTGCAGCTATGACATCCATGCACCCCCCAGTTCTTCCCCTCCCCTCCAGTCTCCATCTTGCACACCCATGAGCAATCTCACTCCCCAAACCACCCCCATTCCCCCGAGAGAGGGTGCAAGGGCATCGCAGCACCCCCAGCTAATCCCCGCTCCATGCCTGCCCCCTGGGAACACCACCCGGAGCGGGCCGTGCCCCTGGTTCGGGGCTGATCCAACAGGGATATTGTGTGTGAGACACAACCCAGGCGCCCCAGCAGCCCCCACGACACACAGTCCACTCTCGCCTTTCCGAGGCCAAGCTGCTGCCACACTCAGGTAAACAGTCCCAAAATTCAAAATAATAAAGATAGGGCTTGTCCTGGCTGGAATGGAGCGATTCCATCGCAGTTCATTTGGCTCATTGCAGGCGGCGGGGCAGGACCCAGAGCGAGCGGCTGAATCAGCTTTCCGAAAAGCAAACAAGCAGGAGAGGATTGTTGGGAAAGGAAGTGGCCAGGCCTGTCCAAGGGGAGGCAGGCGCGGATTAGCAATGGGAGCGGAGGTTCCTGGAGCTCGATAAAGGATTCGCCAGGGCTGGGAACGCCGAGGGACGCCCGTCACCTCCGCTTCACTGCGTGACATCGATCGATTTATGACCGAACTGGAACTGACTAGTTTGGCAAAAGGGATGTGGAGAGGAGCCGGCAGCGCATCGAGGAAAAACTGCTCCTGCAAGGCGACGGGGGAAGTTGTGTTATTTTAAAATTGCTAATTTATCGTACTTTGTTAACTCGGCGCAGCAAATGGCTCTGGGAGCGCTGCCTGCTTGTACAAGCTGCTTTTCCTGTGCTTTAATATGTTTTTTTTTTTTTTCAGTATGAGAGTCACTCCAGTTTCAGCTCCTGCTCCGTAAGTCACATTTTCAGCATGACCGGTGGCAGGAATTTGTAAAATAAATAATTAAATAAATAGTGTTTTGTGTCTGCATTGTGTTGTGGTTGTTTTTTTTTTTTTTTTAAGAAAAAATCCTGGAGTAAATATTCCATCAGCTGGTAGCTAATCACAGCCACTTAGGGAATGTTAACAGGACCACTTGCAGTGAACATTGTTCAAGGAGGTATAAATTTCATTTGTGCATTTCAGTTTGATTTTGGGTGGAGAGAGGAGAAGTTGTGGGAGCTGTTACACCCAATACAGGGACTGACCTACTGAACCCCCCAGCTCTTCTGGCTTCCCCTTCACTGCCCTTAGAAAACCCTCCAACTCCAAAGGGAGCACCCCCTCAGAGTGCCAGGCAGGAACTGGACACCAGTAACACCCAGTCTATGGCACTGTCCCCCACCTTTGTGTTTTAGGGGTGATGGGGGTCACTTTGGTCTAATTTTTCCTGTGCTTTTTGGACAGCGCTTGATGGGGCACTTCTTCCTCCTTCTCCATGCATTGCCAAGGACTGCATTGCCAGGGATCACAATGCCATCAGTATTTCCATGTAGGCCACCGGAAGAACCTTTCGCTGTCACAGAATCACAGAATGGTTTGTGTTGGAAGGGACCCCAAAGCACATCCTGTCCCACCCTCTGCCATGGGCAGGGACATCTTCCACTAGACCAGGTTGCTCTAAGCCCCATCCAACTCGGCCTTGGACACTTCCAGTGATGGGGCAGCCACAACCTCTGTCATTTCCTGAGAGTTGTTTGCTCACTGTCATTTTCACTGAAATCACAGACCGACCAATGCCCCTCTTCTCCCTTCCTCTGGCAGGAGCAAATTCCCATGGAGAGCCTCCTGGAGAATCCACTGCAGCCAGGAGTATTTTCCAAGACATCCGTTGATGCACCGCTGAGTTCCAGGCCTGACAGAGGACCCGTGGCCACAGCCACGGTGATGATGTTTGATAAGGAACAGATAAACTGAGGTTGCACCATCCTCCTCCTGTGACTCCCCCTCTCCTGCCCTGCATTCCTCTGAAATGACTGGGGTTTCTTTTCTCACTTTCAAATTCAGGACTGGGGCACATGCCCTTCAGTACATTCTGGAAAGGCAGCCCTTGTGCTTTGTAGTCCAAGGGCTCTGCTAGCTCAGCTCTGCTCCTGGATGTCCAGCAGCTCCTCAGCTGTAGTCACATCCTTCCCTACTCTCCCCTGCTACACACTCAATTATGGTCCTCTCCACCTTCATCCTCCAAAGAGCAGCTCAGAGCAACACTTCCAGCTGCAATTTCCTTTCCAAGATGCCAAAATTGCACCTCACACCAGACATGGCAGCTGGTCCCTTTGTGGCACAAAGAGGGAAGGAATCAACAAATTATAACTGTATTTCTGGCTGTAAGCAAGAATTTCAGAGCAGCCTTTAAGGATTCCACTTGCTGTCAGGAGGGTACAGGTAGGTACAAGGGATTTTAGACAAGTTTGTCAGGTAACAGTAGGAAGGAAGTTACTGGATAAATTTCCCAGTGATCAGTGATCTCAGAACTATTTCCTCCTACACTCCATCAGGACACAGCTCTGAACAGGGATGCACCGCACCAGCCCAGCCTGGTGCAACGCTTCCAACTGTGCTGAGCCAGCACATCTGAGATTTGGCTCCCTGGAACAGCAAAGGTCTCTCAGGTAAAAATACCATTATCAGTGTTGACACATCACACTTGGACTACTTTGTATGACGTCTTCTCTCCTGGGACCTGATCCCCCAGGTTTGGACTCAGCAGAGAATTGGTGGACTGTTTGCTTTTTAGTTGTTTGGGTTTTTTTTGGTTTTTTTTTTAATAAGAAAAGGCAACTTATTGGAATGTGCTTCTGGCCAGAAAAGATCAGTTTGTTCCTGTTCTTACAGGGAAAGGTTTGCTGCTTCAAAGTGGCTAGAATACGTAAATAGTTCATCATTTTGTACAGGAAATTTTTTGATTCAATTAGAAATTCTAATTTAAGATACTACTTCTAAAATCTTATAAAGCCTCAAAACTAAACCAATGTAAGGTTAGAAATCAAGATTCTGTTGACCTCAACTTGATTTTCCCCATTGTATTACAGTTTGGGAGCAGTTTCTGTGTGTTTCATGTTCTGGCCCAGCAAGACAAGAGACTATGAGAAGAGACTATTTGGACCTCCAAGAAGTCTCACGCAGGAAAACTCACACCTGAGTGACACAGGAAACTCTTCTGTTTTCCCTTTTTTCATTAACTTTTTAAGAGCCCCTGAGCTCTGGTCCTTTCAGAGGAGCTGGTTATGAGCAACACAGTATGTACATGGCTGACTAAATATTATCTCATCCATGGGGACAAGCCAGCCCTCCTCCACCATCAGCTCTGCCAGATCATTCCTGTGCACATCCCGCTCTCCAGGTCTTGCCATCAACCAGTGTTAATGCCTCTGATTACATTCCTGTGGTAGCTTTCCTCTTCTTGTCTCAGCCTCCTTGGATGTCAGTGATATTCCTAGTACACAGCACTTGTATCATGTTTTGAAGAACGACTCAGCTGCTGCAGCCATTTTCTTTGTCACTGGATTCGACCGGAGCTTGGAGCTCCCCTCCACAGGCACAGCATGCTCAGCAAAACAGCAGCAAGCCCTGCCTTCCCACCACAGCCTCTCTGCTAACCCAGGTTAGATTAGACCAGAATTGGGTAAGATTTTATAGAGATTTTAACAGAGCACATAACAAGTTCCTTCTGCCTTGAATTTTGAAAAGATAAAATGACAGAAGTCAAGATTCTCATCTTTTTAATCATGTTTTTGGTGACTTTTCCTTGCCTCTGCTTTCCAGGCTTGTGGAATATTCTAACTGCATTTTCCTAAGCATTTCTGTACTGCCACAAGGTCTGGAAATCTACTGATATAAGACACACAAAAGAAGAGCTGAGATTCCTCAGTGATACCAGGACATGGGCAGCTGAGGACTAGAAAAAAAAACAACAAACAGCCTGAACCTTTAAAATGTAAAAGCTGGCATCAGTGATCTCAAATCCAAACATTTTATAGTACTGGGGGAAAAAAAAACCCCAACCAAAACCCACGAGAGTACAGACTTTTAAAGATTTTAGCACCAGGGGATGATGTCACCTCCAGGCATCATATCCTGAAGAGGCCAACCCTTGTCTGCACAGCAGAGTCTGTTAGACCTAATGAGGTATGAGCTGCCAGTGAAGATTTTTCTAGGCTTGGGGCATTCAAACCATGTCACCCTTGTGTGGATTCTTGTCTATTAAGGGTAGGGCTTCTGCCACACTAGGAACATTAAAAGTGTCTTTCCTCATTTTCCTTAGGGAGAAAACCGGTATTTGAGCTCCTCAAAGATAACATGCCATTGCCTGACTCCTTCCTGAGGCCATTCCGAGAGCCTCCACCCTCCCACACGATGAAGTTTATCTCTGAAGTTGTTCCTGCCCCTCCTCTGTCTACACCTTCAGGTATCCCATTAGGGAGGCTTTGATCCCAAACTCAGTAGGAAAGCATCCACACCACTCAGTCTCCACACAAGCAGCCAGCCATGTGCAGCCTCAGAGCCCCGATCCAAGGCAATGTGTGTCCTGCTGCTGGAGGAGGAAGGCAGCTGTGTGCAGGCACCTGGAACTGTGCAGCCGCCATGGCCCAGCCGAGGGGAGCCAGACCTCGCAGGTAGGAAAGGAACACTCTGTGATCCCAAAGCACACCTGAAACAATGGGATTCTCCTGAATGCCAGCAAGTCCTTCCCTGTCCTCACTCACTCTCGGCTTCCCAGAATACAAGAGGACTTTATTCTCAACAGGGTTTGCCCCTTGCTTCTCTTTCTCCTGCATAAAATGGGCATAACAACACCCTACTTTACACAGCTTTGGAAAGCCTTAATTAGACAAACTGCTCTGAGATTTGTGTAAGAGGAAAATTAAATCAACCTCCTATTGTAAAGCCGGAGTTACTGCACACACATTTCTCTAAGCATATTCAGCCTCTTTGTGAATGTCTGTAAATACATTTCAACCTTCCTAACGAGGCTCATCTCAGTTGGGAAGAAGTCACTTGAAGTTGTGGAAAAGCCAGAGTCAGTTTTCTGTGCAACCTCTTCACATCCACCAATGGCACTGAATGTGGAAAAAGCCGTGTGGCTGTGTAATTACAGACTGCAGTGAGGTGGCCCTGCCCAGGTACTGCTCCCCAGGTGAGGGGGATATGCAGCATGCCTTGAGCCTGGTCCCAGGGATGAAGAAAGAGTCTGAGGGGAGATCAGGCAATTTAATCTCCAAATGAGGAATTTGGAGCCACATCCAGTGACCCTGGGGAAGTGTGGTACCTCTCTCCTTACACCTGAGCAGATCCTCTTGTGTTCCACACACAGCACAGAGGTGTGACCCAGCCCCTGCGACCAGGGACTGCCAACAGTAGCTTCCCACTTCACAGGAGCTGAAAGTAAGTTTCATATTCCAAAGATCTGGCAACCTCCCGGAACTCCCTAACTTCCATATAACATGAAATTGCAAGAGCTACAAGGGTCCTTTGGACAGCAAAGACAACCTGAATACAGCAGCCACACTCCACCCCAAAATCAAGCTGCTGTTCCCACGCTATGCTGGTGCTTGCAGTGAGGGCTCTGGGGTTAACACCAGAGAGCAGAATTTAGAACAGCAGGGTCCAAACCTCACCAGGATTTTCTTCTTTCCTGGAAACCAAGCCATGGACCAACAGGCTGGGAGCTGCTGGCAGGTGCTGACATGTAAGACTTGCCAGTGAGCTCTGCCATCACTGCTTTCCAACTGCTGCCATTTCCTGCTCATCCCACTGTAGGTCAAAAACCAAGAATAAAAACCTTCACTGGCATGACAACTGCCATGCCATACAACCCCTGGGCAGGAGGGAAAAGCAGAGGCACACATGGCTCAGGTTGGCTTGCCTTTCCCTGCCTGTGTCCAGGCCTGGCTTGTGCTCTTCTGGCTCATGCTGTATCCTATTTAGTTCAGATTAGCACTCAGGGCTGCCTACAAAGGTAATTTCCTGCAATGTGTCCCACTTTTCAATCAACACAAGCTCCCATTCAGCTGGGCAGTTACATGCAGGAACTTACTGCCTTCAGCGAGACCTAAAAGCACAAACTCCAGAGCTCTGCTGATTAAGCACAGAGCTGACAACTCCTTTTCCTCCAGAGCACCTCACTTTGCAGGAAGGTCCTCCAAAAAATTTCTCCTGATACTTGTTTTTCTGGTAATTTCTGTCTTGCCCTGAAACACAAGTTAAAATCAGAGTTTCTGTTGAAGTCAGTGTCTAGGGACACTGTACACGAGGATGTGTGCCAGGCACCCCCGTCAAGGAAGAGGAACAGTTACAATAGCAAAAATTGTCCTGATTGTGGCATTCTCCCTCATGGATTTATATTCCCCAATATGGCACCAAACCAAAAATGGTGGCGCTTCTCTGACTGACAAATCAGATTCTGCTGACTGATCAGAACAAAGACTGCATGACTCAGTTTCACTCCATCTGTGTTTACAGAATGGAAGGATGGTCCCCAAATCCCATAATAATGTGATCCCTGCAGTCCCATCCTCACTTCTAGGCAGTAAAACCTGTGCATCTTTCAGTAGTGCTTAGGAAAAACAGTTCAGTTCAGTTTGGGTCTTCAATTCCTGTAAAGAATCCAGTGGGGACAAGCCAGGGCTCATCCCAATGCCAATGACAGAAAGCAGCTCTTCCAGCTTTCGTTATAATGCAGTGCCAAAAGCTGCTGGTGTGTGCACAAGGAGGTTCCCTCTGCTCATACCTCTCTTCTATTGAAAATAATCAGGTCTCATTTATCCCAGAGCTTGAGAACTCACTGCAGATTAGAAATGGTGGTGGCATACCCAGAGAAGGCAGAGCTGAATTATTTGGGAGAGAAGACAATTGTGTCTGATCTCACACACGCCCCTGGTCAGAAGAATTCGATGACCACTGTTGTAACAATCCAAATCACTGCTGTCCTCACTTTGCTGTGCTGTCAGGAAGATGCTGTGAAAATTTACTTATTTTTGAAGCGACAGCATCAGAAATATCCCCCCAGCCTCTTGTTCACATCACCTCCCCTGTTCCCTCCTGCCTCCCAATTCACAGCTTGTCTGTGAAACCACAATGCTCCGAGAAGAATGATGTACCTGGGGAGGCAAAAGCTTCTTTGTCCTTCACTGGAGCCCTCAGCACCATGGCTGGATCAAAACCCTTTCTGAAGGGCTAGTTCCAAGTCCAAATCCAAGTCACAGGCTTGCTGGCATTATCCCTACATGAAAGGATTATGTGAGGGGTCACAATAGGTGATGATAAAGTTCCCTTCCAGCCAAAACAATCAATGAATCTCCAAGGAAATCCACCACCTTCTGGCAAGAGCCAGGACCAGATTTTCCGAAGTGTAACAATGCCTGGCTCCAAGATCGCCGGGGCAATGCATGTGAAGAGCTATGAAATCATCTCTTCTGCTTGGGAGGTTCATCAGGCCACGCTGGCATTGCCTGTAAGCCACAGACCACAAGACTTGGAATGCTGGGAACAAAATCAGAGCAGAAACGCTCAAAAAGGCTTTAAAGGTAACATTACTCTGCTAAGAAGGAAGAGGGGAAAAAAACCCCCAAAACACTAATGGCACTTAACCTGGCTTTTCAGCATGGTAAAAGTCAATTTGGAGATTTCCTTTGAACATGCTGGAAAGCTTGAGCAACCCAGCCTGCCCAGCAGGCCAAGGTGGGAATGGCAGGAGCTGCTGCAAGTCAGGACTGAGGTACCTGAGCAGAGCTGTGTGGGAGGCAAGGCCTGGAGTGGCAGGAGAGGAGCACCTTCTGAGAGAACAGGAGGTGGCAGGGATTAGTGAAGGAAGCTCAAACAGTATCTGTCTGTAGGAGGCCTGGCTCAATTCAAGGCCATTAACTTGTTGCTTTCTGAACACTACCAAGAGAACTGGAAACAAAAGCACGTCTGCCCAGCATGGGCCCTGCTGAGTGACTGCTTAAATACTGCAGCAGAACTAAGAGCATTAAGAAAGGCAAAGAGCCACTTCACTGGCTCTAGGTTCACAGGGCTGCAGGTTTTTGCATGAAGCCCAAGTTAAAACCAGGCAACTGGGATACAGCCTTGAAAGCACAAACAAACAAATAAATAGCCTTCATTTTCTCCGTTCAGGAGTTTGAATTTAAAGGGGAGTCCATCAACTTTACATAAATCATGTTTATAATTAAAAACATATTTTCCTGCACTGCTTTCAAGCCTTTGGATGATTAAGAAGGCATTTTTCAAATTACTTTAATTCACACTAATTATGCTGATTGTTTACCCCAGTCAATAATTTTTCTTGCAGGGAGATAAAGCTGTCCCGGGAAGAGGCCTTCCTCCAGGGACCAAGAGGGAAAGGACCCCAAGGAACTGCCTGAGGCCCTGGTAACACACAGGAGGTCTGTCACTGAGGCGGTTACACGAGTCATGTCAGGTCCAACGCTCACAGGGCTCTTGCTAAGCCTGACTCTGTGCCTGGATAAGCTGAGGAGACTTCAGCTTGCTCACCTGCTGCCAGAGGCCTTGAGCTGTGTTTTGCCTAGACCTTGCCTGAGGCCTCAGCCTTGCCAGGGAACCAGACGTTGTAGGTTTAGCATGAAAACACAGCAGTGACTGTAGAGCTTCTGGGGTGGGTCAGGCTTGTGCTCAGCAGAAGCCAAATGTGCTTCAGAAGACAGAAGCTTTATCTCCTCCTGTTTCATTTGCAGATGATGGAAAGGTTCTTGGCCCTTTAGAAAACACACTACAACAAACTGAACAAGAATTCTCTTCGCAGATATTTGACTCCCATTCCCCTCCAAAAAAATAATTTGATTTCATTCAACATTATTTAAAAGAGACAGATATACAAAAAAGCAATGGTACATTTCCATTGTCCCAGCACTGCAGCCTGTGTGCTGTGAATGGATTCCCTGGGTAACCTTTCCCAGGGAGGGCTGAAATGTCCTGACCCAGAAGCCTTCAGGTAGCAGACAAAGCAATACCTGCAGGATGACACAGTGACGTGGAAGTTAGGAACTCATCATGCTGACACATGCCCAGCAGGAAGTATTGCCCAGTCCCTTCCCACACTTCCCAAATCAGGGTGTTCCTGGTCCATCTCTCCAGGGCTCCTGCAGGCTCTCCAAAAACAGCAATGACATTTCCTCAGCTTTTTACCCCCTGTCTTGGGTTACAGTGCAGCATGTAACCGGGGGTATGTACTCTATCACCATCTTCATAAGCTGTTAAAACCAGGTAGGGCAGTGTTCTTTATCTCTTCCATGACACATCCCTGATAACTCCCTCTGGAGGAGCATCTTTCTGTTAATGGGCCATCAAGGCCTCACTGCATGACTCATAAATTTACATCAGCCCATTCTGAGATGCTCCACCCAGAGGCAGAAACCAAGCATTCCTACCTGGATATAATCTGAGGTTTGGAACACCACAGTCAGCCCTTACCTATCGGATTTCCAGAGGACAGGAGCTACATAACCATCACTGGACCTTCAGAGGAAGAGCAGACCCTTCTACAGGATCACCGCTTCAATGGAACTGTATCTATCACTTCAAAGAGGACTGCAGCCACCACTTAATCAGTCTGCTACCACCACCCTGACCAACAGGGTGTCAGGTCGTATTCTTACTCTGTCAGGTTAAGACAGTGTTTCCTGCCTTTATTTTAATTTTCCTATCAAATTGTAGTTCTGACTTGGGATCTCCCATTGGTTTGTTTTCAAACTAGCACACCCCCTCTCCTCTGGTTCAAGATGGCAGTTATTTCATAACCTGTGTGGCTCTAGAGGTGACACTCTTGGGCAATGTCAAGCTCCAAACATGAGTGTCTGGCTAACAAAATACAGGGGAACTGCTCTTCAGCCAGCAGGACACACACAACACATCTTGATGCTTCATGAACTAAAACAAGGCAAGAGATACCAGCCAAAGCTTTCTCATCTTCAACTAAAGGGCAGGTACTAGCGCGACTTGTAACAGAAGAAAACTGTAGTTCCCTAATGGGGGCCCAGGCTCACACAAGCACATGAGGTTCTTGCAAGCCTGATTTATATGAATCGAACCACCATTGAAAAGCACGAGACTTATTCTAATACCTGTTGTACCACACCCTAAAAATAACAGAAGAAAACAAGCTGAGATAAATGGTGTCAAAGGTGGGGAAATACCTTCTGAAAGCCACAGTGTTGGCTTCCTCTAAGAAATTAAACAAGAATGCAAAAATTAGATATCCTGCAGATTTCAGATCAAAGAAAGCGTCTCATCAGCTTGGATTTAGCACATCACCATGACAGGGCAGATTGTGACCTGGGAGCTGCAGCCAGTAGAAAAAGCTGGTAATTATTTATAAACCTTGGTCCTGTTAGCTGCTTCTCATCTGCTGCACCCTGGAGGTGCCCCAAAACTGGCACCAAACATCAGCACCAAACTTTCGAAACCTGAACCCTGCCTGTGAGGAATTTATAGCACCTGAGCTATTGCGTGCTGGTTCCCTGGGTGGACATCCCTGTGGACAGTGAGGGCAGAGCAGCATCATTTGCTTTCTCCACAGGTTATTACCACACCTTGAGGCATCCAGGGAACGCTGGTACAGAGAGACTCACATGGTCTCAGTTCCTGCCCTCAGATCAATGTATTTAACTCATGGATTGGCACACACCTGAATGACTGGGAAATAGCTGTACAAGAGAAGCTGGCCAAGAGATTCATATCAGTGAGCAGTCGCTGAGAAGAGCGGATTCATCCTTTGTATGTTTGTTCCCAAGACAAGAGTACACAAGACAGAGATACGGTCAGATCTCTCCTGTTTCATGTAGAAATTCTGAGTATGAGCAAGTTGCTACTCAACTTGCTCAGCTGCTGTTAGACACCATGACCATTTCTTAAGTTAAAACCATAAATAATTTTTAAAACTCAGACCAGTAGCATGACATTTACAGGGCTCCCTTCTCAAACCTGTGCTCTTCAACATCCACATTAATGACCTGGATATAGGGCTTGAAGGAATACTAAGTAAGTTTGCTGTCTGCACTAAATTGGGAGGAATTGTTGAGTCTCTCAGGGGCAGAGAGGGCCTGCAGAGAGACCTTCAAAAATCAGAGAAATGGGCAATCACCAATCCTGTGAAGTTCAACAACGGAAAGTGCCAGATTCTGCACCTTCATGTGTGGATGGACTGGGTGGTCCATTGCAAGTTGAACATGAGTCAGCAGTGCCCTGGCAGCCAGGAGGGACATCCATGCTCTGGGAGCATTAGGTAAAGCATCCTTGGTCAGGGAGGGGATTGTCCTGCTCTGCTCTGGGGCAGCCTCACCTCAAGTGCTGGGAGCAGTTTTGGGCACCACAATGTGGATACAAATATCGCTGCTAGCAAGAATTTCTCTTGCTCTTTCCAGTCCCATGGGATACTTTTCTCTCTCACGGAAGATATCAGCAGAGTTCTATAAACCATGAACACCTGCAACCTTGCTGAGCTTTGTTTCTGGTACAGTAGGAAAATATTTTGACAATGGATGTTTTAGGATTTTAGCCAATCACCCCAGGGGGGCTGATCCTTTGACCAATTAGACTATGAAGAAAAAAGTCTATAAAAGAGTTGTAAAATAATTAAATAAATCAATCTTGCTGCACAATTCCTGCCTGCTGGATCTCTCTTCTCCTCCCTACCACTGCGGGACTCCGTGATACCACAATATAAAAAAGACATTAAGCCACTAGAGACCATCCAGAGAAGGGCCATGAGAATGGTGAAGGGCCTTGAGGGGAAGCTGTATGAGGAGTGGCTGAGGGCACGTGGTCTGTTCAGCTGGAGGAGACTGAGGTCAGACCTCACTGGGATCTTCAACATCCTCCTGAGGGACAGCAGAGGGGCAGGAACCAATCTCTTCACTCTCCTGAAGGGAGAGGAAATGGCTGGAGCTCTGTCTGGGGAGGGGTAGGCTGGATATCAGGAAAAGGTTCTTCCCACAAAGGATGGTTGGGCACTGAACAGGTTCCTCAGGGAATGGTAACGGCCCCGAGGCTTCCAGAACTCAAGGAGTGTTTGGACAATGCTCTCAGGCACGGGGTGGAATTGTTGGGGTGTCCTGTGCAGGGCCAGGAGTTGGACTTGATGATCCTGATGGGTCCTTCCCAACTTGGTATATTCTGTGATTCTATGACATCTAAAATACTGCCTGCTCTACTCTCAGGGCATTTGTCCCTAGCAAAACTCACTTGAAGTGATGCCAGGCATGGTACAAGGCACTGAGGTCCTGGCTGTGCAGAACTCCACCACACACATGTCACCAGGAGGAGATGAAGAGGCTCCAGCCCAAAGCCCACACGCCTCATGGCTGAAGGACGGTGGGTTTGCAGTACTTGCACTGGATCCACACCCGATACATCGTCATCTGTTTCCCACGGTTCACTTGCAATCGCCGATCAACCAGATTCTGGATTTTCTTCAGCCCAGCTGTGGTGAAGAGATGATCTAATTCATCTGGAAGCAGAGAGAAGGAGACTGAGGAGGCCATAGCTTTTCTTTAACTGATACCCTCTCACACTGAGGCTAAACTAAGCTGAAAGGTGGGCCAGAGGAAACCCATGGCCTCACCCTGGCAGTGAAATAATCAAACACGACT
This sequence comes from Aphelocoma coerulescens, assembly GCF_041296385.1. Classification (NCBI taxonomy): domain Eukaryota; kingdom Metazoa; phylum Chordata; class Aves; order Passeriformes; family Corvidae; genus Aphelocoma; species Aphelocoma coerulescens. The sequence continues at coordinate 6,651,285 of NC_091040.1, read as the reverse complement.
TAATTACTTTACTAGGGAAGTTTAATATCACAGTTTCTCAAGTTTCCCTTCTAGCAAAGAAGGAAAGAATTATTTGGAGTACATCTAGAACTACAGAGACTTGACAAAGAAAACAGCAGCAGTTTCAGATATGGGTACTACCTCTAGTAACCAATTAAGGAGCATCTTCTGGCGAGTTGGGACAGCCATTCCTTCTCCCCGCCCAGAGGAATTTCAGAGTCCACAAGAGCAAAGAACAGGATTAGACCTATGCTTTGAAATGGTGGCAGTAAGATCTGTGCTGCCTAGGCTGGAGGGGGAATGGGATTCATTAAGGTTAAATTTGGTAAAAAAAAAAAAAAATCCTTAAAATCCACACCCTGTTGAGGCCCAATTAATGCACTAAGAGCCCTCAAGGCTTCAACACTTCCATTCACAGGTATTTCTGACCAAGCAAATAAATCTCACAGTGCCCCAGTCCTGCTGAGCAGCAGAGCTTACTCCCAGAGCACGTGGTTTGTCTGGAGTTTCTGTAGGAAAAGCCTGACAGGCCCCAGCTTGTGCTCCTTTATCAGGTGCTTTCCATTGTGAGGTGTTTGCCAAACATGCATTAAACATTAATTTTGCTGTGCCAAACAAGACTCGTGCAGTGGGGAATAGTTCAGTTGTGCCACTGCTCTACAACTGGCTGTGCACATGGGCCTGCAGTGGAGGGACTGGAGGTGCAACTGGTGATAAACTGGGAGAATAACAACTGCTGCTAACACCAAGCAGCAGCAGAACTGGGGGGGCTGCCTAAGCTCCACGATGAACCACACCCTTCTGATTTCCTTATAGGAGCGCAAGAAAATTAAGGGAAGTTTCGCTAAGTGGTGTCCATTTCCCTCCATCATCTGCAGGCAAGATACAAGGAGAGCTCCTCCAATCCCATTCCTCCCAGGGTAGCAAACACACCAGTCTTCCTCTTAAAGGATTTTCCACTAAGGAATTCACCATGCCATGCTTGCACAAGAAGCTGACAAGCCTGGGTCACTGTTTAATCGGGAGCCATTTAACATTTCGCAGTGCTCCAAGAAAGAGGCTGGAAAGATCTAGTGGCCAAATGGGAGGGCACAGGGACAAGAAGCGGTGAGGAGAGTCAGAGGCATGTTTTTGGATGGTCAGAAACATGTTTCTGGCCTCCTACCTTGTGTGAAGAAGTAGACTCTGGTGCCATCACCTCTCACATAGAAGTTACCAGACAGACATTGACCTAAAGGCAAGACAGATATAAAGTTACCAGCGAGCATTTAAAAAAATCAACAACAGACCCTCCTCCAGCACACACGGTGCTTTGGGGAATTAATGAGCTGCCTCTAAACAGGGCAGACACAGCTCCAGAGAAGCAGAATCTACTAGTGATGGGGCAAGAGTTCCCAGGGGGAAAGGAAATACCTTTCTTAAACCGAAGCTGGGCAAGATCATAGCGGCCGTAATCTCGTAACAAGATCATTCCCCCCGGTTTCAGAAGGCGGCTCAGTCTGGTCACGATGCACTGCATCCTGAGGGAAGAACAAACCAGGAGTGCTCAACACGCTGCAAAATCATGCTTGTTTCCTTCCAAAAAGATGGAATAAAGTTCTACATGTTTCAACTTCATATAAAGAGCTACCCAAAGTCAGCAGCATTCTGAGCTCTCCCAGAGTCAGGTGGGTTGATTTTATTTGGCCTCTATTTTTTGACATTCCCTGATTTTGCTTTTTTTTCCTACAGGGATAACATCCTACCACAGCAGGGATTAACTGCTCTCTCTTACTGATTACAAAAGGATTTCCACTGGTTTCTGTAAAAAAGTAGTAAGTGAACTTGAAGAGAAGTGTTGTGAAGTAAAACTAAAGGATACAAAAAAAAAAAGAGACTAGTGTAGGTTGTAACAACTATCACACTAAGACCACAGCACTTTCCTTACCTTTTTTCTGAACCTGAACCCTCCCTTCTTCCCACCTCCTATGTGAGAAATTCATCTACCCTCTGAGCCTGAAAATCCAGCAGAATACTTTCCAAACCAAGTGCTCACTGTGGCTGGGGCTCAGAACAGTGACCCCAGCAATGATCACCTGCAGCCACTTAGCACTCCAAAATCATCCTGTTCTCTGCAAGAATTGGCTGCAACAGCAAAAACCTGCAAATTTCATTTTTGAAGCCTTCATGAAAAACTGGACCACAAACAGAACAAACTTTAATTTTCCTTGATAGGAGATTATTAAAGAACTCTGATTGTAGAAGAACTATCTTCTGCAATCAGAAGGAATTATTAAAACTTACTTCTCCGGGAGAATTGCTGAGAGGACAAAGATAAGAATAACAATGTCGAGACTCTCCTCTGGCATTGGGAAGGGACTTTGGTCATTGCACAGGTCATGGACAAATGCAAAGCAGCGAGAAGTATCATATTCTGCATTGTTCTGTGTTTGAGGGAGAGAAATTAAGAACATTAGTAGCAGATCCTAATCTCAGTATTAGCTGGACTATATGGATTATTAGTATTATACGGAGTATTTTAACTTCCACATAATCAAGTGGTGTGTCCAGAGATCTGTTTCAGCCTCATTGGACTTCTGTGTCAGGTATGTTCCTTGGTCAGGCAAGGAACTGGTGTGAAATGTGAAAAAATATTTACACACAGGAGATGTACCCATCTTGCTTTGGTCTTGTTACAATCAGACAATCAGCGCTGAAAAAAACCCCCAAACTGGACTCAGGGTTTATCCCAATTTTAAGGTCAGAGTTTCCACTAACAGCAGTAAGAAGTGAGAGATTTATACTGATAAATTGGAAACCTTTACGTAAGTGAGAGTGTCAGGGCACCTCTCTGCATCATTGATATCAGTATTCATTTCACCTTCAAGCAGATATTCCCTATACCCCAAAAATCAAACTTGGTTGCCTAAAGCTACACTCTTAAAAATCAGATTTAGACTTCTTTTAGAAGTTGTGTATTTTTCTAAAGCTGCTGCTACAGATTGCAGAAGCCTCTACAAACAGTGCTTGTGTCATATCCAGAGGAGGAAATGGATGCTGACTCTGGTGCTGTGCTCCCCTCTCAGGAAGTGACTGATTGCATTTGATACTTCATATATTCTCAGTTCTGCCTTGACCTGAAATTTATTAGTGGTATTTGTCTTTTGACTAAATCCCAGCCTCCTGCTCCACAGCATGATCCCTCCTCAGCTGCCTATGCAGAAGTAATCAGACCATGTTCCCAGAACTGTGGTGACAGCAACACACACACAAGCCAAAGCCAGGTTCAGTTCCTGTTAAAAAATAGCCTGAATGTTTGCAAGGCTCAAGTTTGTTTTCAAGTCACTCAGCTAAAAGAACACTGTATTAAGAAAAGTACTGACAACCACAGGGGAAGAAAACCTGGCTGACTTGTTTGCTGCCCATGTGACATTTTGAGAACTTTTACTTCTCTCATTTCTACAATCTTTGATGGCTCATTTTCCACAATTCCCAGTGTAAGGGTCAGCACCAGGGCTGGCTAAAACCAGAAAGCTGCCAGCACAGCCAGAGAGTCACCGGCAGCCAGGATAAATTTGTGTTAATAGGCAACTGGCCCCAGATACTTCCCACATTTTCCTAAGTCACCATTGAGATTACCTGGACAAGATCCACAGCTGTTGTAGAAAAGTCACAGCAATAAACAAACAGGCCTGGGTCACTGCAATAAATCAAAGAAACTCATCATTTATATCAAGGAATTAAGGAGTGTTTCAAGTGCACAAAGCCCAGAAATCCTGGGCTTTAGTTTCTGTGCAAAATCTGGTTGATTCCATTGCTCCTTTATGCCCATTATTCTCATATGGAACTGACTGCTTCCTTTTGCTTCTGGATCTAAAACCAAGGGCTTCCAAGCTCAAAACACAGTAACCTGAAGCTGCAGATGGCAAAGATACCATCTGCATTTGGTCTTTCTCTGAGATTATCTAAACTAGGAACACATGGAACATTCTTCCAATTGTTTTTCAGAGGCTGGTATCTCATGCAGGTAAAAGCCTACTGAGAATTACTTCACAGAACCCCAGGATGGTTTGGGTTGGGAGGAACATTAAAGATCATCCAGTCACACCCCTGCCATGGGCAGGGACACCTTCCACTGTCCCAGGCTGCTCCAAGCCCTGTCTAACCCAGCCTTGGACATTTCCAGGGATGGGGCAGCCACAGCTTCTCTGGGCATCCTGTGCCAGGGCCTCACCACCCTCACAGGGAACAATTCCTTCCCAATATCCCATTTATCCCTGCCCTCTGGCAGTGGGAAGCCATTTCCTCTTGTCTTGTCACTACTTACTTGTTAGTTTGCAAAATTGGGAAAACTGTATTCCCAGCCCCACAGCCAACCTGTATGAACAGAGTAGATGTACATAGTGAAAATAATTCCTTCAGCACATCCATGCAGATAATTTCCAATCATTTCTCTACAGCCATGGAACAAAGAGCAACTCACAAGTAAAGCTGAGCATGGCAGTGACCATTCTAAAGTGTCCCTGCAAGCTCTGAGCGTGTTAAGGTCTGAGGAAGAGGATTACATGTGTGGGAAACCACCAAGCAAGTTCTTATGGAAATCTTAATAATGAGCTATATATTGCTACTCTTTTGAAAGCTGTTTTTGCTGGAATCCCAAGCATAACAACCGGTATGAGTCACTGAAGCACTGGCAAAGGCCATGGATGAGTTACGTTCACTTCCACAGAAAATCAGAGCAACAGAGAAGTTAAGTTTGCTTTACTCTAATTGCCCCTTCTGCTTGTTCCCATTTGAAGAGATCATGGCTCACAAACTGGGTTTGGGGAATTTGCCTCTGAATGTTTAAGGAATCAGTAAAACTGAAACAGACTGAGCAGAAAACACCACAGAGGGTTTGCAGTGACAGATGTTACCAAAAGTGCTCAGGTGAGACAGGAAAGGCACATTGAGAACACCAAAGTCTGAGGAAATCTTAAAAGTGATTAAAGACTAAATTAAAAAATCAGGACAGTTCATACTAACTCTCCCTGGAAGGGCAGGACCTTCATAAAATACTAAGTATTTAAAAAATCCAGTAATTCCACAGTGAACAACTAGAGGTGGCAGAGCAAAAGGTTACAACCAGCTGTCAGGAGTCCAATATTTATAATTGCCACAGACTTCTCTGAGACAAAGCCTGTATCAGTCTGGGATTCCCTGTTATCACAAGGGCCCTAAGGAACAAACCCAAGAGCATCTTTACATTCTTGGCTTCATTACTTTGTTTTGCACCTCTCAAGGCAAACAGGAGTCAGCACAAACATGCAAAAGATAAATGACAAGGGAAAGCTTTATACAGAATAGAAGAATCAGCTTCTTCAAAAGATGATGTTTAAATGCTTGTTTGAACATCTGATAGCAATAGTTTAGCTTTTAAACTTGTAAACTTCTTACGGTCCATGTGCTCTGCCAATTCAGAGTCTGAACCAAAAGAATCCCAACAGATGTAGTTCAGTTCTAAACTGCCCTCTTATTTTTGCATTTTACTGACTGAAGGCAATCGTCTGGTCCCTTGCTGTTTGGCAGTGATACATATTTTTATGTCCCAGTCACACTGACACAAGAGAGGCTTTGATGTGTGACTTTGATGTACAGCTCTTACCTCTAGTATACGGTAAGATGCAGCTGATCCAGGGTAATCCCCATCACTCTGACTCAGCTCACTGTCCTTCTGTGCAGCCAACTCCTCTGTGCAGCCCCCAGCTGGGCTTTTTATCAGGTTTAACTGACTCTTTGTCCTGGTTTCCAATGAGCAATGGCCATTTTCACAGCTTCCCAGCCCTTCATTGTTGGATTCTTCTGTGTTACTAAATTCATGCACAGAATCTCCATTTTGGCTTGAGTTCCTGTTAGGTGCCAGCTCAGGAAATTCAGTGAACAGCCAGTGCCTGTCCTTGAAGAAGCCATTTTCGTGGATTTTATAGAAGTCATCCCAATATTTCTTAGCGTTCACCTCATATTCCTCTGTGAACAAAAGCAAAAACATCACCAGACACAAACCAGAAGGTCTCAGGGTTTAATCAGTTCAGAGAGTGAGGGATCACTGCAGATATCTATGCACCAACCTGCTTTACTAGGAGAGGCCACAACTTAAAAAGGGAAAAGAGAGAGAAGAGGAAACTCTGTCTCTTGGTAGGATTTAAAGGAAGCTGGCAACAGAAAAAGTCTCTTTGAAGGAGACTGGAATGAAGAAATCCAGGTTTTACTTCCATCTCTAACTTGCTCAGTTTGCTGAACAATTAATTTGGAGCCTGGTGACAATAAGTGTCAAGCACAACTCCAAAGGGATTTTGTGAGTGCTGCCTGGAGCTGAAAGCTCCTGTCCAACACACTGCTCTTATTTTCAGGTGGAGAAACAGAAAAATTAGTCAACTCTCCAGGCCTGGCAGGAAGCTCAGTTGGAATTTATGCAATCCTCCAGATTACAGGACAGCATGTTTTCCACGTTTTGCTGCAGTCCAGTCCAGACAACTTTGCTTTCTGTAGTTCTATGTGTGTCAGAGCATTTATGAACTAAAACAAAAGAGGGGAGTCAACAGTGACCACTGCATTAAAGTACCAACGGAGAGCTACAGTGGACAGGCTAAAGATGAACAGAATTAATATGAGCAGCAGCACTTTCACAAACGGCTCATTCCAGGAGCAAGGTGAGTATTACAGGGAGCTGGAATAGCTCTTACAAAGCCATGACCAAGTGAAATTCGAGTCATCTGCAAACTTATTTCCACACACTTTCACAAATTTCAGATCAAGTACAGTCTAGGGGAACTATTTCTTCCACGTGAAGCTACAAATCCAAGCGACTTTCTGTGACTTCATCAATGTGATGAGTTCTCTGTCCTGGGAATTCACACCTAATTATAGCATCCTATGCTTGGAATCACCTAGAGACATTAACAACCATGACCAGAAATCCCAATTGCATTCCAATAACAAGTAATTCCTCAACCATCTTTGCATGGCAACAAGTGCATTACTGAATAAAAACGATTGGAGGCCATTATTAGCTGAACTGCTCTTTATTTATTAGTCTTCCTGAAGAACATAAAACTGTTTCAAAGTGAGACAGTAAAGTGAACCCAGAACACCTGGAAAAATATGTAGCCTCAGCCAAATATAGACAAAAATGGCTTTAACAAAGAACCACTAATCAGTCATATGTCTATTTTTAGTAGGACCTGCAGCACAGGGAGCTATATATAAAAATAATCTCTTTACTTCAACTACAAGGATTTTCTCCTTTTAAGAAGCCTTGTCCTTAAACCCCAAGCTGAAGGAAACTTTAATGTCTGATATTAGACACGAGCAGTAACTTTGTACCATGATCTCGCTGTAGGTCACAGTGACCAGGGCCAGGTCAACTCACGGTTTGCATGGAAGAACTCAATGACTGCTGATGCTGGAAGAAGTGCTATTGATCCAAACCCTGGCATGCTCTGTCCTGAACTGACATTCTCCCGTGTCCTAGCAGGAATATGCAAGGCTTCTGGGGCTGAAACGCTCTTTCATCCAACAAAAATACCAAATCCTGATTCCCCCTCATCTCCAACAATCCCATGGCAGCCTGACTGCAGTGGAATGCTTACCTGAGATGCTGGGACAAAATTCCAGCTCAGCCATTTCGGATCACCCACATTTTTGCCACATTACACTGGTGAACAAGACATTGTGCTCTTCCTTTGTTAAATTAGTGTGAAATTCTGTTGGATGCTAATGAAGAGCTGTTATACTCCAAACCACATGCAGGGAAACTTTATTCAAAGCTAATTTACCTCAGAGCCTGGTGTTTTCAAAGCCCTGAATAAAGGATCAGTAACAATATAGATGCAAAAAATCAAGGACCAGCTGACAAAGATCATACAAGAAACACATTTAAAGTGAAAATATGACCATGTTGATTTTTCAGTACGACTTCCAGCCAGTAAAGTTCACATCATACTTGTTCCAGTCCCTTTTTGGGGTAGTAGCTCACAGTGCCATCGGTGCGCAAGCCAGATTCCTCCAGAGGCTTTCCTGATAAGGACTCCTGACTTTCTGCTCGCCTTTGTAAGCACACCCCCAAAGCCAAGCCCATACTCACCCCTTCACTCTGCAAAAGATGAGCAAACAAAAGGAACTATTCACAAAGACCGGAAGAGAAGCAGGGAAGAGCATTCAGACCTCCCGAATTGCAAGGAGGCTAATTACAGAGCCTCAAAAGGAAACCAAGAAACTTGGACTTCTTTCTCTTTCTTTCCCCAGCCATGAGACACATCCTCCACATACCCAGACAGCTTCCCTCCTTCTCCAGAACAAATCCTGACATCCCCAAGAAGTCCACAAAATAATACAGCTATAATGACCAATACTCTGCCTTTGTTCTCCTCCTTGGACATTCTGATTCTCAAACTACCAGACCCTTCAGGCACATTTGCCTGGGCTGCCTTCCCTACTTTTCAGCCATCCCATTGTCTCCACACGATTTCCAGTGAATAGCAACCATCAACATTTGACTGGCCTCCATTGTTCAGTCTGGGAAATACATCATGGAGCCCTGACAAACTGCTCCAACAGCAAATTGCTCCACAATTTCCTAGTTGTATATAGGTTCTCAAAGCATGACAGACAGCACCCTTTAATGCTAACCAGATTTTAAAATGAACTCAACACAATGGGCATCACAATGGAAAACTGCTGGATACTGCTAGAATTCCAAGAAATTAGGAGGGTTACTCTTTGGTGTAATTAATTTGCTATTGTGAACACAACTGGGAGCTATATGGAAGTGTCTCAATAGTTCCAGTAGTACTCAGCATCATCTTACGGGTGACACACTCAATTTAATTTGAACAAAAGGAGCAGATCCACCCTTGAGCTCGGCAGGGTATCAAGATATCATCATCAAACAAGTTTCTTATCACACCAAAGAAGCATTCCACCACCATTTGAGGGACTGGATGATCTTTACCAGGTGCAGAGGAAATGCATTATTGACCATCCAGAATGGCTTCAACCATGACTTAACCACAGAGCTGGGCACCTTGAGCTTGATTCAGAGACAGCTAAGCTCTGCACTTTGGATTGATAAATATCCTTTAAGCCAAATGAAATAAAAACTTTGGAATCCCTTTGCTGTCTATCTGAGGAGAAACAATCAAGATTATCATTTTTCTTTCTCTGATGAAATTCTTCTCATGAAATTTGTTCACTCTGTAGAGACAGATATGGACACCACTTTATCAGACTCTTCAAAGAGAAGATCAGCTTGGATCACGGCTCACTTCACAGCAAGCCAGCGAAAAGAGACTGGCTACCAGCAGTTAAGCTTTAAAGAGCAGTTAAGCTTTTAAGCTTTAAAATAAGCAAAGGCAACAACTCTACACTCAAAGAGGTTTGTTGACAATGAACACTAACAAGTACTTAAACATACACAACATGACAAAGCTCAACCCGATCTGACTCCTCCCAACCAGGAGTCGTCTCTGGAGAAGATGGAAGAGTCACAGAGAGGTAAATTAAGAACAGAAAGGTTCCTCTTCCTCCTCCATTTCCCATTATCAAACACGTGTTAAAGCCTTCTGAGTGACTGGGAGAGGGGAGGAATTAATGATGTTCTGATGTGGTTCTGGCCAGACTGTTCCACTCCTGGCACAAGCCAAGACTCGCATAAGGACACTCTCCAAAAGTACCTTGTTTATCTTGTGGCAATAGTTGTGAGCTGTTCTCTTCAACTTTACTCCTGGCACTGGCTTCCTGCTCTTCTGACCATTCCACATTGTCCCTGTTGTGAAAAATAAGATGAACTGGAGCTAAGCATGGTACAAAGACAGAGGGAAAGAGAAATGTCTGGAGAGCCCTCCAAATGGACAGGGGTGCAGGTGTGATCCCCAATTCCAGCCCAGCACCACCACAACAGCCTAGTCAGCACATGCAGGTCCTAGTCCTGAAGGAACTCATGGAATTGCAAACAGAAAGGATCCTAAATCTGTTCCATTTTGGATACTCAGTCAAATTTAGAGGGAATAGATCCTTGCTAAAACCGTGAGGGCACTCAGGACAAAACTACATCGTCTTTCTCAAGTTAAAACAAAAAAGGCAGTTGGGTTATTTGGAAGGTAAATGGTAAATTAAATCAAATTATGAGAAAAATATGCAGGAAGCTTTAAAGCAATAAGAATTATTAATAACTTCAATGCACACACACAGCTATTAAGTCATTAAAGTGATTCACTTGGCCTTTTTTCATTAAAACAAGTGAATGAAAAGCAGAATACAAGGCCCAAGAAGCAGTTATTGTCCCAGAAGGAATTAGTGGTTTGATTTCAACTCACAAAGGCTTAAATGTTAAGTCTGTGAAGAAACAGACTACTAAGACTTTCCACAGGAAAACTGGGGATATGCTTTTGTTACATACCTTTAATATAGAATAGTCCCAGAAGGAATGACAGGCTGACACATATAAATATCCCTTAATTACAAGTTAAACACACCCAATTTTTAACAAGGTATAGCAGCCAGAGACCAAAAGTGGATCTATTTACCTCAAAAATGCAAAATACCTTCAGTTCCCAGCAAATTAGAGAATTTAGATGTTTACCTGACTGAAAACAACTTCTGTATCCAAATAAAGAGCTCCTGTTCCAAGCACACACCCTGGCACAACCTCATGGAAGGAATGATAGGTTGTGGATTTCTGACAGCGGGTAATTTACCTTTATTAACCACAGTAATAAAACAATTGCTACAACCAGAGGAGCCTTAGGAATACTACTGCTTTGGGAGGGAATGGCAATGGCTCAGAATCCCCTGTCGATCGGTCCGGAAGGCTCAGGACACCGTGGGGATCAGCCCCCAAGGCTCAGAACCCTACAGGGATCAGACCCAAGTGCTCAGGACCCCCGCGGATCAGTCCCGAGCGCTCAGGACCCCCGGGACCAGCACTCCCGAGCCGCGGCCGCACAGGGCAGTGCCCTGCCCGGGGATGCCGGTCCCCGCCCTGCCTCCAGCCGCTGTCCGGCCGCCAGCCGCCGGCCCTGCGCCCGCCGCTCCCTCAGCCCGCTCCGCGCCCGGGAGGGGTCTCTCCAGGCGAGCCCAGAGCGGAGGGGGGCCACCGCGGTCAGGGCCCCGTGAGGCGGAGCGGGCAGGTTGGGGCTGGCTCATTACGCAGCGCTTGGCCACAGGCACCGCAAATCGGAGCGGCAGCGGCGAGCCCGCCCCGGCCACCCCCACCCCACCGCCGGGCGCGGGGCGGCACCACAGGGCAGCAGCTCCCCGGGAGGCTGCCGGGGGTCTGGAGCGGGCAGCGGCCGCAGCCCTCACGCACCAGGCATTGTGCTGGAAGAGCCGAGCGGGGTCGGTGAGGAAGCGCCTCCCGAAAGGCCGCCGCTCCCGCGCCTCGCTGGGCGCCGCCATGACGGGCCGGCCGTCACCGGAAGCGGAAGCGGCGCCGCGCGGTCCGACCAGAAGGAGGACTGCGGGCGGGGTCACGTGGGAGGGGTGTCCGCTGCGGTGGTGCCGCAGGAAAATGTCGGGAAAGGGTCCCGAAAAGATAACCTTTTCTGGAGGATATCCCGCACTCCAGGGAGCCCCAGCATGGGACAGGCTGGAAGGGACCATAGGGGTTCGTCTGGTCCAGCCTTCCTGCTCCAGGAGGGTCATTGCAGAGTACATGGCACAGAATCGGGAATGGTTTGGGTTGGAGGGACCTCAAAGCCCCTCCAGTGCCAGCCCTGCCCGGGCAGGGACACCTCCCACTGTCCCAGGCTGCTCCCAGCCCCAATGTCCAGCCTGGCCTGGGCACTGCCAGGGATCCAGGGGCAGCCCCAGCTGCTCTGGGCACCATGTGCCAGGGCCTGCCCATCCTCATGGGGAGAAATTTTTTCCCAGTATCTCGTCTAACCCTGCTCTTTCAAACTGAACCCGTTCCCCCTTGTCCTCTTACAACGAGGCGTAAAGGGTTCAAATTCAAAGGATTTGAATGGATTGTCCAGGACTGCCTCCAGACAGTTCTGGAGTATTTCCAGCAATAATAACTCCACACCTTCTCTGGGCAATCTGTTCCAGTGCTTGGTCACTGCACAATGAAGAAGTTCTTCCTCATGTTCAGGTGGAACTTCCTGGGCATCCGCTTGTGCCTGTCACCTCTTGTCCTATTGCTCAGCACCACCAAGCAGAGTCCAGCTCCATCTTCTCAGCATCCCATTAGATATTTATTTATTTGGCCTGGGAAGAGGGAGGGAGGATGAAGGAGGAAGGAGGGAAGCTGAGGAGGCCACCAGGGTGATCAGAAGGATAGAACACCTCTTGTACAATGACAGGCTGAGAGAATTGGGATTGTTCAGCCTGGAGATGAGGAGCTCTGGGGTGACCTAATTGTGGCCCTTTCCAGTACCTGAGGGAAGCCTACAAGGAAGATGGAGAGAGACTCTTTTACAAGGGTCTGGAGTGACAGGACACAGGGAATGGCTTCCCAGTGCCAGAGGGCAGGGCTGGATGGGATATTGGGAAGGAATTGTTCCCTGTGAGGGTGGTGAGGCCCTGGCACAGGGTGCCCAGAGCAGCTGTGGCTGCCCCTGGATCCCTGGCAGTGTCAAAGGCCAGATTGGATGGGGCTTGGAGCACCCTGGTCTAGTGAAGGTGTCCTTGCCCATGGCAAGGGTGGGACTGGATGGTCTTTAAGGTCCCCTACAAACCATTCTGGGATTCTGTAATTTTGTTCACAGCGTGCACAGGGTGACCCATCTGTTTGCAAATTTTGTGGAGCTTCTTTCTGCCACACTTGAGGGAGTGTCCATCCATCCACACTGGCTGGTGCGGTCCCTGAGCTCCTGCGGGTGGCAACCAGAGAACAAAAGAGGGCGACATTGGCTTGTGAAACAGCCCAGCCCTGCTCGGCACCAGCTGCTGCACCGATGGCTTTGGAGGGACCTGGTACCTGGGGAGTTTTAACTGCACAGGGGTGTGACATGCCTGTAGTGGCACTGCCAGCATTGCTTTTGCAGAGCAGATGGCAGCTGTGCAGATGCTTTTGGATGTGCAAGGATACAAAGCTTTTCTGGAAATCTCATCTTGGGGCCCCTGTGTTTTGTGTATGTTGTCATATAAGGCACAAATATCCCAGTAGAGAGGGGCACTTCCCTCCCTATACCACAGAGGCAACTCTCCTGATAATCTGAAACAATTCTCTAGGGCAGAGCTACCAACTGTGCCCATTTCCCAAATATTTTGAGGTGGTGGATTCCTCTGGTAATCGAAGCTGCCTGAGTAATCTTTCCTAAGGGCTGAAGAGGAGGAGAGTGGTCAGAGCTGTGACTGAGCCTTGTCCTGCTTTCACAGAGCTCAAAGGGAGCAGAGATCCCACAGCCTTGAGAAGATCTGGACAAGTTATGCCATGGGGATCCATCCCCATTTTTCGCAGTGCTGGTCAGGTATCTGGCAGAGAGAACAAGTCCCTGCAGTTTATCATCAGCCAGAAAAGGTAAGGTCAACTCCTTCTGTGTCCCATCTGGTAAGAGAAGAGCTTGGCCTCTGCTCTTGTAGCAAGGAACACCCGGAGCAAACTGGAAAAAGGGAAAAAGTGAGAATCTAGACTAAATTCATGGGCACAAATCCCCATTGTAGCATGATGCCTCTGGAGGTACAAAAATACGGTACTAGACCCTGCTGAGACAGGGGAGGATGATTTTACTGCTGGAGGAGCCATCAGTCCCTCACCACCAGACTTGCTTCCATGTTTGTCCCATGTGGGTGAGAACCACTGCAGGATTTTAAGGTAATCAGTTGCCTCGTGTCAACATCACATCCTTGTCATCTGACAAGCACCAGTGCAGGCATGCAGGAGGCTTTCAACTAATCTGTTGGTTTCTAGAGATTTTTAGGTCTCCTCCAAGGAGAAAGACCTTAGATACCTAGCCTTACCTTCCTCTGTCCTAAGGCTTCCTTGCTGCTCAGGTGAACCCTGCTGGCTGTGGAGCCCAGGGTGGAGTTGAAGTCCTGGGTGTCACCTTTGTGCCCTAGGGAAGGGCCCAGGCAGTGTTTGAATGGAGCAGGGAGTGTTGCCAGCAGCAGGGACAAGCTCTCCAGGGAGATTTCGGGCTTTGGGAGTAACGGCAAAAGGGCAGCTGGAGAGACTCCAGCTACAGAATCCAGACTTGACACCTCCCATGGCTCTGAGGTCAACGGAGTCTCCTCTGTGACCAGCTCAGAGCCCAGATTATCCACAATGGCTGTGCCCTCTGTAACAAGAAAGTGTCGGAAGCCTCCCCTGGCTGCTGGCAGTCAGCGCAGAGAGACTTGCCAAAAAGAGATTATTAATAATAATAATAGTGACTCCTTTGCCTTTTACCCACTCTTTCCATCTCAGGATCTGAAGAAATGTAGCCACAATAATGCAGTGAAAATCCCTCCCCCCAGCAGGGTTGGATGCTGAGGCCAAGGAGGATTAAATTACTTTTCCATAGCCACTCATCACCCATCATCTCCTTCAATGCTCCACCAAGTGTACAGACACAGCCCCTTCTCCTGTGCCCCGCTGAGGGATGGCACTGCTGAGACACGACAAGTTCACACTGTGCCTCTCTGCCATGTGATGCAAAGCAAAAATTCAACCCAAGATTAAGGGGAGTGTGGAAATAGAGAGAATTTAAGCTGTGCTGAGTGCATGGCGTGTCCCACGCCAGAGTGACCCAAACAGAGTTGCAGAGACCCAGCAGCCTCCCTGTGCTCCTGTTGCTGGGGTGCTGAAGGAGTGGCCAGGTAGGAGCAGAGAGCAAGGAGGGCAATGCCAGTCCCCTCCTGTGGTGTGTCCTGGGCTTCTTGCAGCTCCTCGCTGGCTAAGGGGATAGCTGGAATCTACAGTGTGGATGTCAACCACGTCCCCAGGGCTATGGGGGAAGGTGGAGTTAGTCAGTGGGGAGATAGCATAGAGTCATGGAATGGTTGGGGTTGGAAGGGACCTTAAAGACCATCTCATTCCACCCCTGGCCGTGGGCAGGGACACCTTCCACTGTCCCAGGTTGCTCCAAGCGCTGCCCAACCTGGCCTTGAACCCTTCCAGGGATGGGATAGCCTCAGCTTCTCTGGGCACCACCACCCTCACAGGGAAGAATTTCTCACAATATCCCATCTATCCCTGCCCTCTGGCAGTGGGAAGCCATTCCCTGTGTCCTGTCCCTCCAGGCTCTTGTAAAAGATTCTCTCTCCACCTTTCCTGTCAGTTCCTTCAGATACTGCAAGGCCACGATTAGGTCACTCTGAAGATTCTTTTCTCCAGGCTGAACAATGCCAATTCTCTCAGCAAATATGTTTGAGGAAGGGCAGCCCAAAATACAGCAACCTCAATTATTCTGTGATTTTGTGCTGAGGGAAATGCAGCATTTTGGCTTTTTGTTTTTAATTCCAGCTCTTTCTTCTCTTCTTCTCCAAATCTTAAGTTTTCTGCCCAGTAGATGCTCCAGATCCTGAACTATCCCTAAATGCCGATGTACTCACCATCCACAGCCATGTCCTTCAGTACCTCCTGGAGATTCTGTTCTGGAAAGTGGATTTCCCTTGAGAGTGTTGGGACTTCACCACTCCAACATTGACCTGCTTCCCTGAAATGAATGGGGAGATGTGCTTCATTGCAGAAAATTCCCTAGGGACCTAGAAAACCCAGTTCTGGGTTGTGAATCAGACGAAACACACCTTAAATCATCTTCTGGCTGCATCGGAAGTGCTTTGCTCATTGTTTGGGTTTATTAACAGAAAACAGTTTACAAAAGGAGTTGATGGCATCCAAGGAAAGAGAGCACTTCAGTGCTTCCAGGAATTAAAGTAGCAGTGAAAAGAATCCTGGACTCCAGTGTTGCTGTAGGAGCTGTGTTTGTGGGATGGGTTTCAGGATGTCCCCACTCCCTGGAAACCTCAGTGGGGCAAATGTCCCTGTCCGATGCGGGAGATGATCACTAAGGAGCCCAGAAGGTGGAAAGCTTGGGCCGAACACGTACAGACACCACCATCTAGTGGTGCCGGGCTCCAACAGCCTCCGTGCAGCACGGAATTGGCACGTTCCGCAGGGTTGGAGCTACTACCGTTCCCAAATGGCTTCTCCCAGGGAGCTGAGAGCAACCACGAAGTCCACGCCCTGCCCCAGGAGGGACCTCCGGCTGCTCACTCTCCTCTACTCCGGCCGGCACAGCGACACTGCCTTGATTTTGGGGAGAAGAAACTACTCCAGACTCCCAACAGCTGCTCCTTGTGGTCATGGGCTTGATCCTGCAAATAGCCGTGTCCCCTGGCACAAGGGGCAGTGAACTGGGATAAAGTGGGGTCTTGTCTCATCCCACAGCTCCCTGGGAAATGGAAGTCTCATGCCTAAAAGGTGTATGTGGAATCGTTGGGGTTTCTCCAGTAGAAGCAGCCCCAGGCAGCCTGGGGGGCTCATCCTGCTTCATGTTGCAGCCAGGCTCTGCCTTTGCCTTTCCCTTTCCCTCTCCCGCAGCTCACCAGCAGACAAAATGCTCCTCTGGGACCAAACCCAGCTGGGCCCACCTCAGCCCAAGCCCAGATCCTGCCTGGGTGCTGGAAGCACCCACTGAGCCCTGCCTAGCACAGCTGGGGACACTGAGCACTGCCCCAGGTGCCCGAATACAGTGTGGGCTGGGGGCACCTGGTACCCCGGGATGTGTAGGGGGTGTCAGAGACCCAAGAAAACAGGATGTGGGGTGCTGGGGTTCAGTCCACTTGCAAAGGAGTGAGATGCTGCCAGTACCATAGTCTGCAGTGGGCTTTGGCCCACCCTGTGCCCCCCCAACTTGTTATTGACCCTGAGGAGGGAACCAGAAGCAGAGCAGAGACCCCCATGGGGAGCCCACAGCCCTGCTTGCCCTGGTTCTGCCATCCCTCAACCCATCTCATCTCAAACCAGCTTCCCTAGTTGTGCTGGGGTGTCAGGGGCTGCCCTCAGGGCAGAAGCCTGGGCACAGGCTGTGGACACTCACACTGTTAGTAGTCTTGAGGTTTCTTTAATTATTACTATTTTTATTTTTGTGATGTGAATCACTGACACTCTGGTGCTACCCATCCATCCCTGGCCCCCCTCCGGGGCTCAGCCCCAGATCCCACCCAGCACCAACCCCTGCCCCTGCTCCCACTCTGCGGGGACAGGCCAGCCAGCGAACAGGGACAAAGGGCCACCACCAGCTCAGTCAACAGCTGCTGGGGCCGTTGGGGCCAACCCCACGCCGGGAACAAAGTCACTGTTGCTTTTTGGGGCAACTGAGGGGAATTGAGCCGTTGAGCTCTGGCAGGGCAGGGACCAAGCAGCAGCACTGTTACAGCCCAGTACTGCCGCTAGGACAGCTCTTTGTTTTCCTCCACGGGTGACACACAGCCCAGGCAGCAGGACATGGCCTGAGCCCTGCCTGCTCTTCAGGAACCCCAAGCTACACAGAAGTCCAGAGGTGGTGCAGTTACACAGTCCAAAAAACAGAGGAAGGGGAGAGGGGTGGCCAGGCTCAAGGGGTATCGGGTGTCATGACCCTCCCGAAGCAGCTGCTTGCACAACCATGTGTGCTGTGGCATGAGGACAGTGGAGGCGGACAGGAGGAGCTCAGCACCATGCCAGGGGCTGAGCCAGGCTGCAGCTGGGACATCATGTGGGGCACAGCTTTTTACCACCCCGGGTCACAGCATCACCAGTGACATGGCTGCAAGAAGAAAGGAGCTGCTGGGCTGCTCGAGCAGTGTCCTGAACCCCCAAAGCCAGTGATGGCTCCTGCCTGCTGGCAGCTGCCCTGTCCCCAAGGAGAAGGTCCCTGTGCCCAGAGGGACTGAGGCCAGTGCAGAAGGAGACTCCAAGTGGGCAGAGCTTCACCAGCACAAGCTGTGGAGGAGAGCACAGCTCAGCATGTGGTTCAAGCAGCTGCTACTGAAATGCCCTTGGCCTGATGAGCACCGAAGAGTTCGCAGACTGACAGAGATCATCCCATTTCTCTGTGTTCAGTGCATGGGGGGCCGCTGGCTCTGCGAGCGACCCGCTGAGGTAAGGACCGAGGTTTGCCATGGAAAGCACGTCCCTGCAGTTACAGTGGGGTGACAGACAACAGGGGTTGGAGGCAGTCAGGGACTTGTTAAATTACATGCAGTCATTCACACAGGCGGACACAAACAAGCTCTTCTGTAAACTGGGTTCCAGGAGATCCCATGGATCCTCAGCTGATCCCACGGCCAGTGCTGGATGTGGCATCCTTACATGTTCCCACGGTATGTGATGTTGGTGAAGGTAGATGTGGCCTCTTTATATAACGGGTTGTGGGTCTGGAGGAAGAAGGAGGGTGAAAAAGAGCATCATCACTTTGTGCTTGGCATCAGCATTTGTTCTACTTAACATCCAGGGTAACTGAGGCACTGTCTCAGCATGGAGTGGTGGATCCCTGTCTCCACCCAAGGCTTTGGATGAGCAGTTTAATGGCTCCCCATAAGGTTTCATGGGGGAGAATAGGGAAAAGCTGCTGTGGAGGAAAGGAGAAGCAGCAGGAACTCAGGAGGAGAGAGACCTCTTAGAAGAGCTCCCCATCCCATCCCACACCATCCCTTCACTTTGTAGGGGGTTGGGAGATGGAGGAGAGGTGGGGGAGAGGTACCAGTGCTGTCCCAGCCCCCTCCCTCGTGCTCGGGGCTCTTCAGTGCTTTCCAGCACCCTGTGGCAGGAGGGACCTTCTGCCTCACTCATGGGATGGAAACACTGATGTGAGCAGTGAGTAAGAGGGTCATGCTGCTGACAAGTGCTTGGGATATGCTGGAGGTGGGAAAATCATCTAGGACATCTCTTATCACCTGTGCACAGCCCCTGGGACCACAGCAGGCTCCAGGAAGGGGTGTCCTGGCTGGCAGTGTCACCTTGAGTCCTGCCTGGGACTCTGTCTCAGACTTTAGAGAGGAATGGGACAAGCTGGTCCTTAAGGACCATGTCATGGGAGCACAGACAGCAGCTGGGCTCTCATGCTGGGAACACTGGGACCTGGATCCCTCAAGCCAGGGGCTGTGGAGTTTTGGGGCTCCTGCCCAGCATACCCAACCCACTGCCCCTCACCGTGTCCCACTTGGCCCTGGCCTTCTCCTCCTCAAAACGGGCGAATTCACGGCGGTCGTGGATGGTGATGAGGAGCTTCCAGATGAGCAGGGCAGCGAGGCCGATGAGCAGGATGGCACCTGTCACTGAGAGCAGGACCACCAGGACGTCTGGCCCCTTTGGACAGTCTGGAGCAGAGAGGAGGGCAGGGCTGAGGGGGGATCAGCACCCCCAGGGCAACTAACAGCAGCTCTGGGGCTACCTGGCCATGGGTACATGGAGCTCCTTTGGTCTCAGGAGGGCATCATCCTCCTCTGCCAGCAAGCAGGAGCCTCCACCCTGAGCACAGCAGGCTCTTTGAAGGAGGATCCCATCCATGGGGCACCTGTGCCAAAATACTTGAGCATGTGTCTGTAGGGTGGGGGTCTGCACCCAAGCCTGGAGCCAGATCAGGGGCATCACAGGTCCCACCCACAGTGGGGGATGACAGCGGAGACCAAATCCTTGTGCTGGTGGAAGTTCGCCCCAAACCACCAGCCCGCTTGACACCCCACCCTGGCCTCGCCCTCTGGCCATGTGTCAACACCGAGTTGGCAAACGGGGGCAGCAAGATCTGCTATGAGCCTCCGCAGCTCCTGCTCCCCCTGCACACTGCCCAGGGCTGTGTGGCCACCGCAGCCCTTGCCTGCCTCTCCTCTCCGCTCTGGCTGTGGGGCTGGGGAGTGTGGGCTGTACCCTGCCCATGGCAGACAGCTGCAGTGAGAGCTGGTGAGAGCTGCCTTCATGGCCCTGCTTCCAAGGGATCTGCAGCCACACAGCCCCAGGCTCAGCTGAGGTCAATGGAGAACCCAGGGCTGCTGATGGGAGCCTCCTCCTATTTGCTTCCCAAGAAAAATCACCCCCACAAAGTCAGACGCAGGATCAGGGCAGTGGGAAGGTTGAACCCCCATCCTTGGCCTCAGTGAGGGGTGAAATAACTTTGGAAACGTGATACTTGAGAGGCAGGAAATCACAGCTGTGGTGGCACTGAGCAGGGAACAAAGAAGTTCTTTAATCCCTCTCAGTCCCCAGCCGTGGTGCCCTGTGAGCCTGGCTGGAGTGGGAGGTACAAAGAGCACTCAAAATTCCCCTGTTCCGCACAGAAATCCAGCACAGCGCATTCTGCAGCCCCCAGCCTGAGTGTGGCAGCTGGCTCTTACCAGGCTCCTCGATGATGTAGAGAATGGACTTGCCACTGGAGTCCTCGTAGTACTGGAACCTCATCACACAGTCATTCTCGTCCTTATAGGTGCAGTTCACGGCATCCTTGCCCCTGTCACCTGCCAGAGTGAGAGGCTCAGAGCCCCCCATGCCGAGGGGTGCACACACAGAGGGAAAGCATGTGGCATACACAACCCCCTGGATTTCCACGTGTTAGGGCAGGGGTTGGGTCTCCTCTTACTCAGCTCCTGCACCGTCTCAATCTCATCACGGCACACGCGGCTGCAGGACTGCTGCTCCACTAGCTTTCCCCGCTCAAACTTCTTGCACTCCACGCAATCCCTGTGGAAGAGGGGGGAGGTACCATGAGCTTCTCCATGCTCTCCTCGGGGAACTGTCACACCTTTCAGTCTCAGGTTGTGGAAATCACCAGAGTCCCAACCCTACCAGGCTGCAGATAGTGAGAGCTCCTGCCACCAGTGCTGCCAGCTCCACGATGGGATATGACCCTTCCAAGCTCTCTGCCAGCCCCCAGTGTGGTATATGACCTGTCCCAGCCCTCTGCTCTCTCTCACTTTTTGATGGTGCAGGCGTCCGGGCAGGTGGGGCACTTCTCACAGGTGTCTCCGTAGGAGCCGGGCTGGGTGCACTCGCAGCGGCCGCACACGCATGAGCCGTGGCCACTGCACACCAGCCCATTGCTGGACATGCAGGTGTCAGTGCGTGTGGTGCAGTTGCAGTAGTCGCCTGTCCAGTCTGAGTCGCACAGACAGTCCCCACAGCTGCACTGCCCGTGGCCTGGGGACAACCAGAAGGCATCTAAGTGTCTCCACAGATCCCGTCAGCAATTCCCCACATGGATGCCCATGACGCAGAGTGGCAGTTCACCCTCTGTGGGCACGGCAAGGCAGACCAGCCACCCAGGACAACTCCTTTGCACTGTCCTTGGGGCGGGACACAGAGCAGCTCACACCTTCACCATGTCCCCAACACTCCTCTTATCCCACTCAAGCAAGAACAAACTCCCACATTTCAGGATGAGCTGCCCCAGCTCCAGCAGCAGCAATGGGAGATGCTCCATCAGACCTGTCTCTGAGAAAGTCAAGTTCTGGCTGTGTCTTTGAATTTCAGATTAAGTCAGGACATCTGGTCAAAGCCCCCAAGTCTCACTCCTTTCTCAGCCCTGGACCAGGCGGGAAAAGCTGACTGCTGGGAAAAGCCCAATGCATGCTCACCGAGACTGGTTTAATCAGACAGACAGACAGGCATGCTCAAATCCTGCCAAAGCCTGGAGCTATTTGGATTGTGGTTTGATTCCAGCTCAAAGACGAGACACAGTAAGTGGTGGAAACACTGCGGAGCTGCACGCACTGACCCGTCCTAAGCCCTGAGCACAGCGGAACATGTTGGGAATGCTGCTCCCGGCAGGGGATCGGCTGGGCACCGTCCCAGCCATGGCCTTGGAGGCACCAGCATGTGAAATAAATGTGTAACCCCATTAATGAGGAACTAGGGCTGAGTCACAGGAAAATAGTGCCAGGCTGGGTGACAAGGCATGGAAACAGATGGATAGGCTGGGGAGGCTCAGTGGGATGGGATCGATGCCATGGGGGTCAGAAGTTCAGGTTAATTAACAGCCCACCCTGGCTGGGGGCAGCTCTTCATCATTGCCCTTCACCCATCCTGGGGACCTGCAGCCCTTGTTCAAACAGACAAAGGCTCCTTGAGGACACTGACTACTCAGGGTGGGGGGAAACCCAGCGTTTCCACCTCCATTATCAGTAGGCTGTTAAGACAAAGGATCAGTCTGAGCAGCACAGAGGCAGTGTGAGCCATGAAGTTGGCCTGAGGGGGAGGTGGGGCCCCAAAATCTCTATTTGGGGACACCAGGGAGCAAGAATAGAGAATCACCTGGCCCCAGGTTTCAGCTCACTCAGGCTGGGCTCCAGTGGAGTGGAATCAACTTTGGCCACGGATGTTTTCCTGGGGATTTTTTGGGATCTCAGCAGGAAAGTGGTGGCTTTTTTGGCACTCTGTTAGCAGCTACCTATCCTGGGCTTACAGAGGGAGGCTGGGGCTAGGAAAGGGAGTGGCTACTCCTCTCCCATTCCCCCCTTGAATCAGTTTTGGGGTGCTCTGATCCTGGAGAGGATGTGCCACAGTTTCATGTCACCTCTCTCACTTCCCTTAACTACAGGAGATGGGCAGAGCACTGCGATTCACTCAGACCTTCAGTGTTTACTGGAGATCTGGGTGGAAGGAACCTTAAATTAAGGTTCCTGGTGGGTAAGAGGCCCTGGCATATGAGGACATTTGGAACTGCTGTTGGGATGGGGGTTCTGCAAGAGGGCTCCTTCCCTGGAGGAAAACCGGAGAACCCAAGGACCTGGTCCTCTCTTCCCAGTATTGAGAGCAGCTGGACTGGAGAGGGGGCGTCTGGGAGCATGTGGAAGAGATGAATATTCAGGAGGGGAGATGCTGTAAGGCCAGCAAGGAGGGAGGATTTACTTCCCCAACACTTTTGCCAACAGGAAGTCTTCCAGAACTAGGTGGAGGATAAAACCCACCTCTCCCTACCCCTCCCCCTCCACCCTGGGGAGTACTGCAGAGCAGTATTCTGATGTATTTGAGCTGCGGTTCGAGCGAGGTCCCTGGCCTGTGCACCCCAGAGCTGCTTCGTTTGGTCCCCACAGCCCTACCAGGCCTTCTTTTTAACCTTCTAGCTTATCCCTACTCCCAGCTCTCAGGCACAGGAGGTGATACCAGCGCCCAAAAAGGGAGTAATTCCCCTGGTATCACTTCAGACCTGGGCTGGTCCGTGGAGATCCATGGCTGAACAAGCCAGAGGTGGGGACAACACACGGGAAAAGCCCCAAAATGACTGGTGTCTCCCTTACCCATGATCTCAGGCAGCCTAAACAGCCCCAAGCTGCCTCCCTGCCAAGTCCAGCACTCACCCGAGCACATCTGGCCCTTGAAGCGAACGCAGGAGAAGTCGTCGCACTCGCAGTACTTGCCCGTCACCTTCCCGAAGTCGCTGCTGTGGCACACACACTGCCCGCAGATGCACTCGCCACGCTGGCTGCACAGGGGCTGGCCCGGCCGGGGGGTGCAGTTGTCCTGCTGGGAGGGGTTGTACTCCTCCTCCGAGCACTCGCAGTGCGAGCCCAGGCGCCCGGGGTTACAGCGGCACACGCCGCACTCCAGTGTGCCGTTGCCGCGGCTGCAGGACGGGCTGTTGGCCTCGGCGTGGCTTTCACAGGAGCACTCGCAGTCGAAGTTCACCAGCACCATCAGGCTGTCCTTGAAGCCCACGGGTTTGATGGTGAAGGATTTCTGCTGCTCCTGGGGGCAGCCCCGCACTTTGGCCTCAATGCTGAAGCTCACCTAGAGGGCAAAGGTGTGTGTCTGGATGTCAGTACCTGCTCCAGTCCATGCCCCAGCTTAAGGAGCTCAGGTCTCTTTGGGCTCATCAAAGCTTATCAAAGCTGTCCCAGCACAATGTGGGCCAGAGAATGTGCCTGCCATAGCAACCAGGTAAATTTTAGATTCAATATTAGGAAAAATTTCTTCACTGAAAGGTTTGTCAGCCACTGGCACAGGCTGCCCAGGGAAGAAGTGGAACCACCGTCCCTGGAAGTATTCAAAAAACCTGTAGATATGGTGCTTAGGGACATGGTTTAGTGGTGGACCTGTCAGAGATCAGTTAGTAGTTGGACTTGATGGTCTTAGAGGGCTTTTCCAACCCAAATGATTCCAGGTTCCCATGCCCTGTGGGCAGCAGCCCAGGCTGAGCTAGAGAGATCGCAGAGTTTGCATGCAGCAGATTCAAAAAAGCATTTTCCTCCTTGCACCCACCCTGCTGGACCTCTCTCTCGTGCTGAGATTCCAGGGTCTGTGTCACCTGGGAGGTCATGGGACAAGCAGATGTGCAGAGCAACAGATGACCTGGCAGTGCTGCTACGTAGAGGGGAGAAAAGCCAAGCCCCTGAGCAGGATCCTCACCGTGTCCCCGATCTTGAGCCCCACGCAAGACTTGAGCCCAGGGATGACCTCGTTGTTGAGGCAGGTGGCATTGAAGGCCAGGGACAGCTCTTCAGGGAGGTCACGCACCTCCAGCTCCACTTTGGAGCGGATTTTCTAGGGGAGGAGAGAGGAGTGATGAAGACACAGCACAGGCTGGGCAGGGCTCAGCCCTGGGAGGGTCCTCCCCTGCCCCCAGCACCACAGTGATGCTCCCACGCACATGGGAAAGGAGCCAAGTGCCCCGAGTCTTTCTCAAGACTCAGCTGTGTCATTCTCTACAGGGAAAAGTCTTCAAGATGGTCAGAGAGAGGCGGTGAACACCCCCGGGGTGCCTGCACACATGGGTGGAGGCAGATGCTCACAGCTGGTCCAGGGAGGATGCTCAGGGCGGGGGGAGCTGACAAATCTGTGGGGATTGTTGGCAGTGGGAAGCAGTGGCTGTTTTGGGAGGGAGAGAGCTGTTGTGGGGCCATTACACTGCACACTCACCCCATAGGAGTCCACTATGAGCTGCAGGACATTGCTGGAGTCTCTGGACAAGGTGCCCACGGTTGTGCCTGGGATCAGCTCACTGTAGTTCTGGAAGAATATCATAAACAGGGTCTGTTTGTGGTGGGTAAATGTGCCATGGCTGGGCCAAACCCCGTCCAGGCACACGGGAGCTTTGATAGGACAGGAGTCCAACAAGCCATGTCCAGCCACTCATGGCCCACCAGCCTCTGAGGAAGGTGGCTCTGCACAGCAGCTGGTACCTGGTAGAGGCCAACAACTGTATCCGTCACAGCAAAGATCAAGTTGATGTTCTTCTGTGAGAGTTTCTCAGTCATCAGGCCCAGAGAGGGATAGTCCTGGGGAAGAGGAGAGGTATAGCCTAGGAACACGTACCCCCCCACCTTGGTCCCCATTGTGCTTTCCAACCATGGCTGGAACACCTGTCCCATCCCATGGGAGCCCAACAGGAGCTCTGAGCCCCACAGCCCCATGCCTGGGTCAGGCTTTACCAGCGTGGTGGTGGCAGAGTAGAAATTATCCTTGTCGATGTGGCACTGGGCGTCATTGGGCTGCACGATGCCAGCCAGCCGCCCGTCCAGCGCGATGTGGGTCTTGGCGTCTGTGGTGAAGACGAGCAGGTGGGAAGCATCGTTCCTCCAGCCAATTTTTTCCTGCAGTGAAAGGCAGCTCCCAGTCATGTGTCAGCACAGGCTGAGGGCAGCCCTGTGTGCCAGCACCCTACTGCTGCCTTTGTGCCGGGGGTCACGGCTTGGCCTTAGAGACCAACCTCTGCACAGGGAACCAAGACAATTGCTCTCCCAGGGAAGTGCTGTGGGAGTGGGCTCTGGAAGGTGGGCATAGGCTGTTTGTAGGTGGAAGATGAGTTTTAATTGGTTAGTGTTAATCAAGGGGCTAATGACTCAGGGATGCAACACCTCCAGCAAAAACAAGGTGCAGGCACAGGACAGTGTTGTCCCTTCTGGACTGGTCACTGCAGGGCTGACATGGGATTGTCCCCAAGCACCTGCTCCACTCTTCTCCCCTACCATGATCCCATGAGAGTCCTGCTCTTCCTCTTGGCTATTGGGCTAGAAATGTTTCACTTGAATGTTCACCCTCTCCAGAAATTAGTTACACAACAGCTCAACAAGGCTTGTGATCATGTCCTGGAGGGGTTGGTTGGTCCCTGCCAACCCACCTGGCCCAGCCTGATGACCCTGTCCTGACCCCAGCCAGGCCTTCCTGCCCCTTACATCACACACGGTGGCCTGGATGATGGCATCGAAGCCACCCTCAGGTGCGTCGCGGTTCCGGGAGACATTCTGCTTCCGCACCTCCTCGTTGAAGCGAGTCACCTCATCCGTGAGCGACAGGACATGTTTGTACCCAAACATGGGCAGGCAGGTTTCCCCAATCCTGCAGGAGGACAGCACTCAGGACACAGGGCTCTCTGGCTCTTCCAGCTCCCATCCCTGCCCTACAGCCATCCCATATCCCATGGTCTGCCCAGGATGTGCTGGAGGGACCCAATCCCCCCAAGAGCCTGAGGCTGGTGAAGGACCTTTTAAATACAATTCATGTTCTAGGGATGCTGGGCTCAGGTCAGCTCCCAGCCTCAGTCCTGCTGGGATTTTTAGGAGTAATTTTCTTCCAGCCTCAATATTTCTTTTGAAAAAATGATGCAAAATTTTTCCCTCAAGAGCTTTCAGTGATAACGATATTTCTGGTTTAGATCTGCTCCTCTTCCCTGTGCCAGCAGAACACAGATTGCAGCAAGGTTTAAATCCTGTCCAGAATCATGCACCCACTTTCTCCACTTCCCTCCTTTCTTCCCAGGCTCAACTTCACTCCTGAATTCTCTGCCTACCCCCCTCCTAGGAGCACAGGGGAACAGGGAATGGGGGATGAATTCAGTTCCAACAGCTCTGTCATTCCTTCCTCCTCACACTTTCCCTTCTCCAGCCTGTTGTCCTTCCCATGGGAGACAACCTTTCAAGAAGCTCTCAAACACAGGTCCTTTCTATGGGCTGCAGGTCTTCACCAACTGATGTGGATTTCTAGCCACATTCCGGTGGTGTCCCATCAACTTCTAGCCCTTACAGGACTCCCTCAACCTGGACTTACTCATAGCAAGGGTTCTTGACGGCTTCTGGAGGAGATATGTACATGTAGGGGGAAATGGGTTTGTCCACAAAGGCCCCGAAGCCGATGCGTAGGTTGCTGGTGAGCTTACGCATCTCACTGGCCAGCTTTGTGCCCAGGTTCTGGATGTTCCTCAGGTCGTCTTTCATTGAGTTGGACAGGTCCATCAGGTAGTAGATGTCCACAGGATAATCTTCCACTTGACGCACTTGGACATGAAAGACCTGTGAGTCATCTGCAAAGTGACAGGGCAGTAGAGTGAGAGCTCCTCTCCTGGAAGGGGAAGGGGGCCTCACCACAGGGTTAGGAAGAAGAGGTCAGCATCAGCCCAAAGGGATGGTTAAAGCTTCTAGGAGGAGAACATCACCCTTAGACAAAGGGGCAAAGCCCTTAGTCAGGTGCTTGCACAGGAGATGTGCTGTGCACCCCTTGGAAGTGTCCAAGGCCAGGTTGGATTGAACTTGGAGCAACCTGGGAAGTGGAAAGTGTCCCTGCCCATGGCAGGGGGTGGAACTTTATCATCTTCAAGGTCCCTTCCAACCCAAAAACCATTCTTGAATTCTCTGGCAGGTGGGGATTATGGCTCCTGTTCTCCTAACCTCTCAGTGCCAGGACATGAGCAGAGCTTCCTTTTCCAGGGCTGACCTCCCAAGATATCCTCCTACAGGAACAGCTGGATGGAGTGAGGGAAACTCTCAGCCCTCAAGCAGGTCTTACAGGGATCACCAGGCGGGCTGCAAGGCTGCTTTGGACTTCTCCGAGCTTCCAAGGACTCTGACCATTTTCTGTGCCCTCCCCCATCCCCATTACTTTCCTCTCTTCTTGGCTCTCCCAGCCCCTTCTGAGAAAATTTTGGTGAAACATTTTCCATTGAAACAAAAACCTCCTTAGAAAGAGCCTTCTGGGAAACAGCCCAGTTTGGATGACTTTTGCACTTAAAAAAAAAGTGCTGAAAACACTTTGAGTTGACCTTTTCTTTCCACCTTTTTAAGAGACACAGGTCCTTTTTTCTGATCTTTGAAATGGTTTCTTTGAAACATAAGCCAGGGCACAGCTGCAGCCTTGTCAGAACACCTCAAACGTTGAGAAAAAAAGCCTTAACTGAGCTTAAATTATTATTGTTTTCACATTTCCCTCTAAATCTGCATGCCACGTTATTTCAGGATGAAGAATGTTTTAAAATTTATGACAGCCCAAAAAGCTCCATCCCCTCTCCAGCTGTGCTGGGACCCCACCATGGAGCCAGGGGTCCCATCTTTGTGCTCAGAGAACAGCTGTTTGTTCTCATTGAGCTGAAACCATGAGGATTCTGAGCTTGTGGGACATGAGCTGTGACCTGTCCTGCTTATATCCTTTGTGATTTGGTCTTGGTTCCTGAGTCAAGGCAGATGGCTTATGCCAAACCTTCTTGGTTCGGCAGAGATGGTATCAAGCTGGGCATCTCTCCTCTTTATTCCAAAGAACAGGGATTTACAGCACTCAGAGCAGAACACTCACCTGCCTTCTGATAACTACTTTTAGACCTGAAGAGAACCTAAGGGCCACTTAGTGGCTCCATGTCCCCATTGCGTGAGGACACCTCTGCCTGCTGTCCTTCCAACGGGGCAGGACTCCTCCTGGCCATGCCCAGCCATGTGCACAGAGGCTGTGTGCCCGATAGTTTTGCCTCCTGCCTGGCATCCGTGAAACTCCTGGATGCTGGCAAAGGACCAGAGCAGTTAATTGGCTCCAGCCTGCCTGGCTGAGCAGAGCCTGGGAAATTACAGGGATCTGGGGGCAGCCCAACCCTGCCAGCTGCTCCGCAGCTTGTTAGATATGAGCTGACTTCCACCCAGGCATTCTGAGCACAGCAGCAGTACCTCAGGTGTGAATGGCTTTATAAATAACCCACGTGTTGTTGAAGTCCCATCCCGTCCTGCCCCTCAAATACCTAGCTCAGCTTCCCACCACAGATGTTCTGGAGGATTCTGTGCAGCCGCCAGCCTGGCCTTGCCCCCAAAGGACACGAGACCACCTCGGCCAGCAAGGCAGAGTGACGGCTCACTCAGTGCCTGAGCCCTTTGGGTTATTCCCACTGCATCCTCCCCTTCCTGCAGCAGTCTGGGGGCTCCTACCTGGCCGCAGGTTCAGCTGTATTCTCTGGGGGCTCATCTGGGTGGTGGTGGATCCCCCCGAGCCCTTGTTGCTGAGGGGCCGGTCCTCCAGGATGGTGACGCTGCTTCTGGGGGACTCGATGTGGTCCTGCCCACAGCCGCTGTGCAGGAGGTTGGCACGGAGGTCACAGCGAGGGGTCGACTGCACCCAGACCTGCAGGGGAGGGACGTGGTCAGGAGCCTCCCAGGACTATGCTGGAAGAAGGAGAAAGGCCCCTCCCTTTTCCCTGGAGAGCTCCTGCTTTGTCACACCTAACTCTGGACCAGGATCAGAGGCTTCTTGGGGCACATGGTCTCTGCCTGAGGAAGGCAGCAGACAGAGCGGATTCGGGATCAGCAAGTCCTGCTGGGGTTCAGACCAGGACCCCATCAGCCCTTGCCAAGGAACAATGGATAACACATCCCTGCAAACCTCCTCCTGACTCCTGGCAGCTGGAGCCTTAGGTTTGGGTTTTGGCAGAACTAAAAGGAAATCCTGTCTCTCTAGGATGGCTAGAGGAGGGTGCGGCAGGATGTGAACATGGCAAGCTGGGTAGAGGCAGTGTGGGACTTTTAAAATTATTTATTACTTTGACAAAAGACAAATCACCTTTCCCTCCCATTTTCCCAACACAGGCCCTTAGAAATCCCACCGTGAGCAAGGAGCATGTGCACTGTGGGTGAGCTCACTGCACAGAGCAGTGCTCAGTTCCTGTCAGGAAGTGGATCAGACCTATCTCCAGCTCTCCAGCTTCCTAACGGATGGAGCTGACCAGGGAAAGGAGCACCAAAAAAGGAGTGAAAGAGTGCAAAGGCAGTGGGGCTGTGGGAGAAGCCTTGAAGAGCCTGTCTGGGGCAGGAAGCACAAAGTGTAGAGTCATGGTGAGCTCCAGTCCTGTGCCTCCTTTCCTAGAAAGCTCCTGGCTCCTCATTCTTATCACAGAACATTCAGGAGGGTTCATATTCCTTTGGTTGCTTATGAAGACAAATATGGGAAGAATTTCTCTCCCAGCCCAACACTGCTGCAATCTGCTGCCACATGTTCCTGCTCAGGCAGCACCCACCCTCCCCTCCAAAAGGATTCTGCATCTCCCTCCCCCAGCCCAAATCTTTCTACATTGGAGTCCTCCAGCAGAGGACCAGCACAGCCTCTTCCTGCAGCAAAGGGAGGTGGCACAAGTCCTGGTGGGGCTGGTCCAGTGTCCTCCCTGCTCCTGGGATGCTGGAATCCAATGCTGAGCCTTCCAGCACTGGAGAGGTTCCCATGCAGGATATCAACTGCCCTGGGTTCAGGCTGGTTGAACCCAGGGATGAATTTGTATGTTTTATGCAAATGAGTAGAAAAACACAAGTGGTGTCAGGAGGCCCTGGCTGGCCCTCTGGAAACAGTGGCCAAGCAATAGCCAAAAAATACATCAGCAGGCCCTGCCCCTGCCTGGACAGTGTTCTGACAGAGAGGACGACGAGTCATCCCTCCAAATTAGCTCCCTCACACCCACCACCCACAAGCTCACTCCACGGGGCTCCCCGCTGTGGGAAGGGGTGACTGGTTCACTCCAGATCCCATCAATCATCACGTATATTCCTGTCCCAGTCAGGGAAATCACTGGAAAAATATGTGGGTGAAAAGCAAGCTGGGCAGGTGGGTTTTAACCATGGTGCTTGGTGACACCTGGAGATCCTAGGGAGCTCCCAGGACCTCAGAGGCCTGATGGCACCTTATGGGATTAGCAGCATCACTCCTGCTGTGAGATTTCCATGGAGGAGCTGTTTAACCCCAGGGCTGCATCCTTCCCCTTTCTCTGGAGCCCTAAATATAGTGACCGACTCAAGACTTACAGGAGCCTCCCCAACAACGAAAACTACCACAAAAGTGTGACATTTGGCTACAAGGCCCTGGCAGCCCCTAGTCTGTTTCTGAGCCCAGGCTCTGCCACTTTGCAGACTCAACACCTGGGGCACAGCCCTAGTTAGGAGTGACCCGGAGGCAGCCCAAGCTTGCTGGTGACAAACTCACAGCACAGGGATTTCATGCATGAGAAAACCATTCCCTGTCAGCACAGCCCTGATGGCATCAGCTCCCTACACGGAGGTGTGGGGAGACGTATGCCCCCTCTCTATCCCAGCCATCCCACAGCCCTTCCCAGAGATGCTCTCCCTGCCCTCTGTCCCACTGCAGAGTGGACATCTGCTCATGCTCCCTTCAGAATGGGAAACCTGATGATTTTATCCCAATTGCTGCCTCCAGAGCTGATTAGTGAGGGCAGGGTCAGGCAGGGCTCTGGCAGAGCCAGTTCCATCCCTGAGCTCCCAGGGTGGGAGCCCGAGGGAATTTGCATATTCCCCAGGGCACCTCTGTTTTCATCTCGGAGACAACCACATGCAGCATCAGCTTTTCTGGAGGAGAGCTCCTGGGAGTGCTCAGAGCACAGATACCTCCACAAATTAAGCTAAAACCTTCCATCAGCTTCTCTAAAATCCAAATCTGGTCCAGTCTGGCCTCCAAGAGTGGGTGGGTGACATTTTGGGTGGGTGAGACCCTGGAAGATCTGTCACAATGATTTCCAAAGGGAATTTAGAGATACATATCTGTGTTACAGCTTGGCTGGCTTTTTCCAAAAAAGCAGATGAGAACATCTGTTTGTTGCTAAGAGTGGTCAAGGTTTCTGAAAAATAAATACAACTCAACTCTCCTCTGCATCAGTGCTCCGGGGGGTCAGTGATCACAAGAAACCACAGTGAAATCCTTCTCCAATCCCAACCCAGGATGGAGCAGGAATAACTCATCACCCCAGGCTCCTTGGGAAGGCAGCATGAGCAGAAAAGGGCTGTAGTGGGAGCTGAAGGAGCACAAATATGGGCACTGTCCCTTTAAAAACGGGGGTGGGGGGGTGCAGTATCAGAGACCTCCCCCACTCCAGGGAAATTAAACAAACCCACAGAAAAAAACCTCATTTGCTAAATTGAGACAATGTGGTCCAGATGTTGGAGGCAGAGTTGCTGAGCAGAGCGCACAGCCTGGCTCTCCGGGGGCCGCCTCTGGCAGCAGGACGGCTCCCTCGCTCTTGTCGTGTCTGCCCGGGAGCACAGCTCAGAGCAGCACTGGAAAGATTTCCTTTTTTGGAAACCTTTGCTGATCTGGAGGAAAAAAAGCCCATCACGGCTTCCACTGCCGTGTCAAGCCACCAGCGCAGCCCAGGATCGGTGGCCGGGAAGAAGGAGCCCAGCCCAGCACCATCCCCCCGCCCCGAGAGGGGATGGAGAGGGAAGCCAGGCCCCTTATCAAGCTGCACGTTTCAGCCACTCCTTGCGGGAGATAAGACTGGCACAAACGTCTTTATTCACACCACAAGCCAAGAGTCAGATCTGACAGGCACAGCAAGCCAGAGGCCTCCCCTCCGGGTATGCATTGATCCCAAAGCATCAGACCATGCTGGCATGATCCAACAGCGTTTTCCAGCTTGGATCACTTTTCCCAGGTCATTTCGAAGTCCCAGTGGGCACTGTGGGCACAGCTGTAGCTGATAGAAGTGGGATTTCAAGGATAGAGAAGGAGAAAGCAAGGAAAGCCTTGAAGAAGGTTTTATCACCTCTCCCCATCCCAGCCTCACCTCCCCTGATTCTGCCCTGGGGCTCCTTTCTCATCCCCTTGGGAAACTCCCTCTTCTTACCCAATGGATTAACCCCCAGGGCAGCATTTTTGGAGGGGAACGTGGCAGATCTGCTTGGCTCTCACCTACCCAAACAGGGTGATTTGAGAGCCACAGCTCAGCACTCACATCCACTTCAGCTCAGTAACCAAAACCAGGCACCTTGCCTTCTTCTCCCCTTATTTCTAATGAAAAAAGGCTTTTAAACCCAGGCATTAACTTCTAATGAGTATTTTCAGTTCCTCCTTCCAGGCCCCCTACCCTTTTCAGCCCTTCCAGGAATTAGGCTCATTCAGCTAGAGCTTTACAACAGGTTTCCAAAAGGCAAACCAAAAGTAAACTAAGTTTTTAAATGTACATTATTTGAAAGATAAAGTGAATTCCTAGTGGAAACACTACCATTTCCCATCCAGCTTAATGTAGCTCCCACCAACACACCCAGATAAGGGGCATATTTCTGGAGCAGGGCAGCAGCAGTGCCCACTGACCAAGTGCCTTGAGCTGAGGTCTGAGCCAGGTGCCACCAAGGAATGTGTTTAGATACGGTGGGAACAGATGGAGACTGAGCTTGTGGCTGTGACCTGGACTCATCCCAAAGGTTCTTCCCTTCCTTTACATCCCCTGCCCTTCTCAGGGATGTGCTTCAGCCCTGCTTGGCCCCCAGCTCTTACCTCAGCAGAGCACCAGGCGCAGAGGGGACTGACAGCCAGGCACTGCTTGCAGGAGTTCACCCCACGGGTGGTGCAGATGTTGCCCCCTGAAACAGCAAAACAGAGCGATTACAGCCCACAGAACCCAAACTCACATGTGTGCTCAGCCATCAGCTTCTTGAGCAGCCAGGGCCCCACCAGGGCCCTTCTCTATCCCCTTTGCCACCTGCAAACCCTGGATGTTGCCTCCTTGCTCTCCCCAGCCTGGTATGGGCTGGGCTTCATCCTGCCCAAGGCTGAGCATCATTCCCTACCTGTCAGCTCCTCAAAGGGTCCTCTCACCCCTGCAGCATCACATGGGCGTTGGAGCGAAACCCCCACTGCTGGCAGAGGGTGCATCTACCCTTGTGCCTCCCTGCAGACACTTTGGGGCAGCAGGAGGGGAAGGGGTGAATTCCCAGGGGTGCAGGGTGGTACCCACAGCCCTGCTGGGGACCGGCTGCCTCTTCCCACCATCCCGACTCAGGGCGGTTGGTGTCACCTTGTGCAGACACTAAACTCAGTGGCTGGTCTTGGCTTGGCTTCAAACCCGGGGAAAGGAGGGGAGGGAAAGGGCACAAGTCCAGAAATGTGTTGGTGGTGGTTGGCACCAGTGTCCCAGGCAAAGGCTGGGCTCTGTCAGTGGCCGTGGGGACTCTGGGAGACACACTCTGGCACCAGTCCTGAAGGTCAGAGGCCGGTGAGTCCGTGGGAGGAATTAAAGGTTCAAAAAATGCCTGTGGGGTCCAGGGGCAGGAGGAGCTCCTCGGGCACAGACCAGACTGGGTGGCCCTGCGGTTCCTGCTGCCAACGGCCAATGTGACAAGTGGTTGGGACATGGCTGCTGTGGTGCCACCCTTGGCTCTTCCTCCCTCCTGGGCACAAGCATCTCAGCAGTTTTAGGATTCCCCAGGCAGAGCAAACTGCAGCCAAGTGCCCACGTGGCTGGGACACACTGTAGCCCGGGGAGCCTGGGGGATGCCGGCAGGGAGCAGGTGGCACTAGGGCCTCCCCTCTGCCCTGTGTGCCCCCATCCCTGCCCAGAGCTGTCCCAGCATGTCCCACAACCACAGGAAATGCAACACAAATGAGAAAGAGGAAATGGTGAAACAACATCATCAGACCTTTGAGCAGAACCACAGCCACAGCACTATGCACTCCTGCCTGGTGGCATGTAGCCAGGAAGTGAGTGAGCACACGTGTTAACACCTGTGTGAGTGTGTGTCTGTGTGTTTGTCTATTCAAGGGTGGTGTCACAGGCTGTGGGTGTCCCAAGGGCCAGTGGCTGCTTGGGGATGTGCCCCAGGGTGTCCCCATGGCACCTCTGACACCTGCAGTTCCCACTTGTCTGAAACTAAAAGCTGAGCCAGCTTAGCACCAGCTTTGGGGTGGCACCCACACCCAGAGCTCTCATCATACCCTGAAATACCTGGCTCCGTGTGAGGATGGGACAGATTTTAAATGTAACATTGCCCAAAAGAGTGACAGGTTGGTCTCCTGTGCTTCCTGCACCTCAGCAATGTGCCAGCAGCAATACTGATCTTGGGTGGACAGGGCTGGGAAGAGGGGCAGCAAAGGGCTCTCTGGAAACAGCTCTGCCAACAACCCCTCCCACGTCTCACACCGGCTCCTGCTGTGTCCTTCAGCCGGACCGCGGGAGTGAAATTCCTCCTGCCCTGCCAAATGCCAGTGGCCACAGCTGTGGCACGTGCCATGGATTTGTGCTGTGCTGTGCTGTGCTGTGCAGCTGGGAGCCAGCTCAGCCCTCCAGGAAGCAGGGAGGCACTGCCCAGACAGCCCTCAGGGACAGGGACAGTCCTGGCAGGTGCTCTGGATTAAATGCTCAGAGCTGCCAAACCCAGGGCCGCCTGCCTGAACATGGAAACAGCTTCCAAGCCTGCAGCTCCCTGGGGAGCCGTGGTGCTTTGATACCTGGACCAGGATGGTGGCCCCTCACTCAGGGATCGGGAGAGCTGCCACATGCCAGGGGTTTCCCTGCTTTCTACTCTCACGTCCCTCATGTAGTGGCCATGTCCAGCTGCTGGCTCACGGCTGTGGCGGCTCAGGCAGAGTTATAGCACCGAGTGCCACCAGCAACACTCCTGGTCCAGGCTCCTGTTCAATGCCAGGGTGGGGTTTGTCCCCTCATGGTGGGTTTTAGCTGGTTTAGTCACCTGGCTCTGCCCCAGCACCCACCTTGCTGGGGAAGGGCAGAGCTGACAAGGGTTCCACGAGGGCTCTGGGACATGAGACACACCAGTCCAAATCCTGCCTCAAACAGGTTTCCCTGTTTTGACCCAGTCCCTCAGCTACTCCCTGCCTCGGTTTCCCCTGTGCAGTGTTAAGCTGGTCTCAGTGACACGAGGTTCCACTGAAACTCCATGTAGAGGATTCCAGGGTCACGTCTGCTGGATGCCTCCTCATGCCATGAAATCTGAGCTTGGGCCTAAGGAGCCCCAGGACTGTCCCTCTGAGTTCATCGGCTCCTCACCGTTTGCTACAAATTACCTCCTGCCTGTGTGCAGCCCCTGGACCCTGGTGGTTTCCTTTCCTCTCCTTCTGCTGCCACCTGAAAGCCCAGGGATCATTTATCTGGTGTCCCCCCTCTTCGCTGGGGATGTAAATCCAGTTTTCTGGTGGATTTTGGAATGAAGGCCACAGACCCAGGCAGAGCAGTGTCATGGCTGGGGAGCTGCACATAGGCTCAGGTGGGGCTGCAGGTGGCGAGTCCCTGTGGGAGGGATGCTACCATTCCCAAGGCTGCTTTGGGGTCTGATGTCCCATCATGGCACCGTGCCATTGCTTGTGGCTTTGCCTGGGGAGTCCCTGGAGGTCTGTATCTGCCCCCAGACTCACACAGCCTGGTAGCCCTCGTGGTGTCCATCACTCCACGACAAAGACGCGTTTCTGGGGATGGAGGGCCTTTCCCTTCCCTGGAACCAGTCTCCAGCACTGTACTGGGCCATTCTTGGCTGCATTTCTATGGGGCTGGGCAGTTATGACCATCCAAACAGGCTGGTCCTGCTGTGAGCAGGCAACTGCACCCCCCACCATGGGGAAATGTCCCTTTTTTTGGCATTCCCAGCACTGATTGCATGGCTGGATGCAGGGATGCAGCGTTGGGAGGGTTTTGTGGGAGCAGGGACCTTGCGAGGATGTTGGAACAAAAGCACAGATGGGGAAAGTGGAGGATGTGGAGGAGGTGGAGGATGTGAAAGATAGGGAGGATGCTGCAGCTGGAATCCCCTCAGGTTTTGGCCCTGTGAGTGCTGGGCAGTCCTTCCCAGACTCTGGCACTGCCTGGCTGTGAGCAGGTTAACACAGTCCCAGTACAGCCTATACTAACAAATTCTGTATTTTTTAAGTGACTTTTTTTTTCATCTTTGGAGCTTATTTTCCCAGCCATAAAAACTAATAAACCCAAGTACAAAACCTGCATTTTTAAACTATGTTGGCAGCTGCTCTCACACAATGAGATGATCCTAAAGACTCCAGCTTTTGAAAAAAAGCAATCCTGAAATACAGGGAAATGGGAGACAAACTGTGCAGAATGATGGGAACCACCTAGCTGGGGCTGGGCAGTGCTGTGGCCCTGAGAGAGGTGAAAGCAGGGAATCCCAGCCTGGATTGGGTTGGAAGTGACATTAAAGCCCACCTGGTGCACCCCCTGCCATGGGCAGGGACATCTTCCACTATCCCAGGGTGCTCCAAGCCCCATCCAACCTGGGATTGAATTTAGGGAAGTGATGCACTTGAAATGCCCCAGACGTCTGTGGCTCAGCATCACCCTGTCCTGACTGGAGAAAATTACTCAGTCCCAGTCTGCACTCAGAGTAACCTCTGTGTAGTGCAGGAGCACCCACACACTTTGTTTTCCTCTCTGCCAATTTAAGCAAGAATGAGCACAGGGAAAACCTGATAAAAACATTTGAGGAAGCTTGATAAAGGTACAAACCACATCCTCTCTGGCCTTTCTGCTTGACTCAGTGAAAAGGATCTGGGCTTTCTTGGCTGATCCCCACCCTACCATTCTGGGGGCATTTCTTCTCTCGAGCCTCTCCCTTCCTGCCAGCATCTTCCTGGGAATGGGATGTCCCAAACTGAGCACAGGCACCAGAGATATCACCTGCACAGCCCCAAACTGCAGCTCTAGGAACTCAAACTCTTGCAGGGGTTATCCCATGTCCTGTACTGATGACAGCTCCATCCGGCAGCAGATCGGAGCCTCAGGCTGTTCCTGGGAATTCACCAAAGTCTGGAATTCTTTAGACAGAACAATGTTGCCCCAAACCCCCTGAGTCTGGCCTTGAAAACAATGTGATCAGTTTATAAATCACCATTGTGCAGTTTCAAGATTTACTTTGAGCCCTAGGAACACACCTGGGGAGGAGATAATGCTTTTCCAGGCTTTTCTGTACTTCTGATATTGGAAAACTTTTCAAAAATACAAGCTACATTTGTCCCAAGATCATCTGATGCCAGAAATCAGTTTTCTTAAAGAAAAGCATCAAAATAACATGAGAAAAATAACACAGGACAGCAATGCTGACATAAATGCCCCCCCCCCCCCCCCCCAAATGCATGGACACAGGGAGGGATTACCTGACCTGTGATTTCTCCCAGTGAATGTTCTGTTTCTAAAGGAAAAGGATGGAGCCTTTTTCCAAAGGATGGAGCCCAAGACACACCCCAGCCCTTCCATTACAAACCAGTACCCAGAGCCAAACACAGAGTAGGTAGAAATATAAACTCACCACACCCAGTAAGAATAACCCACCAAAGTATGTCTTGACCCTGTAACATCCTTGAGAACTTGCTGGCCCTGACCCAGCCAAAGCCCAGCCGGCCTAAGCTGTGCTTCGTATATGGGAACAAGCTGCAGTTCAGGCTGCCAGCTCCCCCTCCGAGTGATTTTCCCGTGAAATCACAGACTCTGGGAATGCAGAAAGTCCTGGGATTCGTAGAAATAACAGGCAACATCTTCACTAAATGGCTTTAAGCAGTGACAGAAGCGACCGAGTAAACCTACCCCGGCTGCCCGTAGCGCAGAGCAGGAGGATCCCGAGTGTCGCGGAGAGTTGTCCCATCTTCTCTGAGCCCCAGGCTGGGGGGACTGCCTGGACCAGCCCCAGCACGAGTGATGGGCAGCGGCTCTGGGATAGCTGGAGATTTTTAGCGGCCGAGGAGATGAATCATGGGGCTGGGTGAATGACACACATGGCGAGTGGGGCGGCCGGAGGAAACTCTGCTGCCTCGTCACTCCGCACTCCGGAGTGTCCCCGCCCGCTCTGCCGCCAGCTCCTTAGGAGGTTTTCACCCTCTTGGCTTAAACAAGGACCTAATAAACCCTGGCAGAGAGTCCTCAGCACTGGTGACCTGCAGCCCCGGGGCTTGTAACAGGCTCTTTCCCATAGGCTCTTCCGCCTGGCTTTAATTCCTTACAAAATCTGGCTCACTCCTTCCTTTTATTAACTCTTGAAAGGCAGCTGTTTTTAAACCCTGTCTGAGCTGCTGGAGTTCAAGGATTTAAGGAGAAATAGAGCAAATACACACTAACATGAAAGTGTGGGTTCTCAGCTCCCTCACCAGAGAGGGAATATCCCTGCTAAAACAGAGCTGGGGGGCTGAGGGAGACCCAGCTAGGAACTGGACCTGTTGGAATCAGCAGTTTGGGTATAAACCCGGACATCTCAAAGGGAGGGAAGCTCAGCTTGGGGTCACATAATTTGGACCTGATTTTCTTCTCACTTGTATTGTTTTTGCCCCTCTGTGTCCTCAGGAACTGATCCCTCAGGATTGGGATCTACATAGGGATTTTGCCCACTGAAACATGGGAACTGCCTGTGGGTGTCTCTTGAAGGGGTTTTAGAAACCTCTCGTCCCTCTGCAATATCAGGGTCCTAGTCAGAGCTGTGGAAACTGAGGCACTTGGAATACACCTTAGGAGCAAAAGGGAGAGAAGGGCTGGAGCCATTTCCCTGGGATGCTCTCTCCCACTGGGTGACAGGGGTTGGGGACAGTAATGACACAACCCTGGGTCAAGACAACCCAGCACTCAGTACAATACAAGACAACCCACAGAAATACCAAGCTGTGGAATACAAGTTTTGTGGGTGCCAAGAGCTGCAGCCACATCCTGGAGGTGATGGAGGCTACAGACTATGTGCACAGAGCTGTACAAGAGCCACAGCCCCATGGGGTTGGGAGATGGGGATAACAGCTTTTGTCCCAGAGCTGGCAGCTGTCCACAAAAGATGATGTTTTTGTGAGGATGAGATAGAGATACGGACTCTGTCTTGGGACCTGGGGACTTTCCTTGGCTTTAAAGGAAGTTTTGGTGCCTCTTTGCTTCCCCACATAGCCCCATCAACCCTGGGGATGCTGCTGTCCTCCTCAGTGAGGATCACTGTCTGCCTGGGATCCAATTCCCTCCCCAGGGGTTGTTAATGAGGATTTGGCAAAGGGGAGTAGGAGAAGCCCATCAACCCTCATGCAGTATCAAAAAGGGCCATACCTTGGCTGAGACATCAATACAAACCCCAAACCTGTTTTTGGGCAGCTCCAGTCTTGCCCTGTTTCAGATCCCAGAGCCATGTCTCCCTGCAGACCCCATCAGCCAGTTTTAGGGCATCCAAATTCCTTATTTTCCTGCCTGGACATGCTGCCTACATGGCCTTTCCCATCATGTGGGGCTTTCAGCCCACACAGTTGCCTGTCCCCATGTGCTGTGCTGTGTCATCCTATGGCTGTGTCTGAACGTTTCATGGAAAGGAAAATTAGTCTTAACTGTCTAGAGAGGACTATGGGACCCTGTTTGGCTCTGCACACCCCCAGACCCAATCTGCCACCCATCTCCCAGGCCCTCTTCGCCAGGGACTCATCCCACTCAGCTCCTGGCTCCCCAAACTGGCAAGTGCTGCTGCTCCCAAAGGACATGCAGCTGCGTGTGTCCTGGAAACCCCTGCCCAGTGTGGGCTGTGGTACTCCCAGCATGGTGCAAAAACTCTAAAGAAAAAGGAAAAAGTAGCAAAATGAAGTATTTGACCTGCCTTCACTTTCCTGGACTGGTCCTGCCTGAGGATAAAGATGGCATGAACTCCAACATGTTTGGGTGGAACTTCTCTGCAAACTGCAAGAAGGTGCTGCTTGTCCTGAAAACATTGGTGGGATGTGAATGTCCCATCCCTGGGAGTGTTCAAGGCCAGTCTGGACAGGTCTAGCAGAAGGTGTTCTTGCCCATGACAGGGGCTTAGAATGACATGAGGTCCCTTCCAACTAAAACCATTCCAAGATTCCATGATGTTACCTCCAGGCACTGCGCAACAGGCAGTGGGATGCTCCAGATCTTGGGTTCCCTGGTGGGGTGAAGGCAGGAGCTGGCAGGGGAGTGTTTGGGAACCCTGGCTGCCCCATCACCACAGGCTGTGGCCCAGGAGCGATGGGTGCAGTCCAAATCCATGCTGGGGTGTGCTGGGAGAAGAGCTGCTGGAGCTGGAGCCACCAGAGGGAGCAGAAACTCCTTCAGTCTGGGTGCATGAAGGGAGAGGATCTCCCACCCGGGCTGGGGCACTGGCGATGCTCTGATTTCCCGTGGGATTTTTCCTGGCCCTCAGGTTAAACACAAGCAGATGCTCGTTGGATGAGGGTTTTCCCCTCCTTCCTGCACAACTTCTGCTGCAACTGCCCTAGCAAAGTGGGCAGAAACTCAGAGAGAAATGCCAAGTGCAGAACAAGGAGGAAAATGCAACAAGTAAACCCTGAGCTGAACAGTTCCGCACCCCTAAAGTCACAGTAGCAGAGCAAGGGGACAGGTCCCAGCTGCCCAAAAGGAAGATCACTTGACACTGTCCCTACCAAGCTGCCCTCCACCCTCAGCCAGCCACACGCTCCTACCTTTGGCTACAAATCATCAATCCTCATTTTTGTTTTATTAAAATCCCCTTGAGGGCTGGGCAAAAGAAACAAGCCAGTATGTACATGGATAAACCAGGACAAAGTCCTCACACTGTACTTTGGGGGGATCTGCTGCTCTGGACCATCCAGGCAGCAACTGGTGATGGTGCAGACTGCATCCATTTCCAGGCAAATGCCAACAGGCAAAGCTAGGAAGCTGGGACATGGCAGTCCCATGAGCAGGAGTAAGCCTGATATGCTTGCTGGGCACCCTGACTCCTGCTGTCACTTTGGGAGCTTATTCAGACACAGAGAGGGGAGCGATGGTGAAAGTTCCCCTGGGATTGCCTTGGTGGGGCTGAGGGGCCTGTGATGCTCTGGGTCTGGATGCTGTGGTGATGCTGCTGTGGGACCCAGAGCTGGGGACAGGGCAGAGATCAGGGTACAGCACTACAGAGCTCCCCTCTGAAGTGGGAAGGGGAGGAGAGGGGAGGAGGAAGAAGCCCCCAGCCAGAGGAACAGGATGCAGTGAGGGGCTGGATCCAGCTTTTCTCTGGAGGCACAGGACAGGCATCACCAAGCAGAGCTGGGGGTGCACTGGCTGGATTGGGCCACGCTGCTCGGAGGAGTGGGTGGCACAGAGCAGCAAGCGGAGATTGGTGACAGCAGCACTGACCTGAGGCTTACAGGAGCCTTCGGGGGAACAGGGACCTGCCAGCAGCCCAGGATGAACACTGACCATGCAGGATGCTTTTGGGAGCAGGTGGGAGGGCTGGAGGGAGGGATGAGTTAGGTACTGCTCTGCAGGGCCTTAGGGGTCAGCCCCCACCTGGGGGTGGCACAGGGGTGGGTGCAGGCACCTGTGGCAGGGCAGAGAAGGGGTGCACAGCGTGGGGAAGGGGTGGGCAGCAGGGTGAACGTGGAGGAGGAGGAAGGCGGGCCTGGGGGGAGGCTGGAAGGGGGTGGAGTTGCTGTTTTTTCTTTGAACACGGTGAAGACTTTTAGCATGTAACTTGCATTTGTGGAGCTCCCAGCCGGCAGGCACCAGCTCTCCCTCCCACGGGAGAACTCCCGGGATCCGGCAGCA
This sequence comes from Aphelocoma coerulescens, assembly GCF_041296385.1. Classification (NCBI taxonomy): domain Eukaryota; kingdom Metazoa; phylum Chordata; class Aves; order Passeriformes; family Corvidae; genus Aphelocoma; species Aphelocoma coerulescens. The sequence continues at coordinate 6,608,923 of NC_091040.1, read as the reverse complement.
CTGCTCCACTGCTTCGGGGGCAGGCTGGGAGGGCAGGGGGCATGGGGTGATCCCCAGCTGCCGTCCTCTCCCCCAAGTCCCTCTCTCTTTTTCTCTCTCTCTCCTTTTGCTTGTCTGGGGACTCGTGCTAACGATCTGCCAGGAGGGATCTGGGATCCAGCCATCCCTCAGCTGCCTGGACTGGCTTCCCACCTGCTCACAGCCTTGAGGAAGTTCTCTCTCCATCTTTCCTCTTCCAGAGGAAAGGCAGGAGGTGGCTTGGAGCTGCTGAGCCCTGGCCTGTGAAGGGCAGACAGGGGGACAACAAGCTTTCCTGTTACCTTTCCCGAAGATTTGGGGTCACACATAGACCATGAATGGATCCTTTTTCAACCAGACTCTCCTGGAGCAGGGAGATGACCCCAACAGGACCCAGGGCTTGGGGATGCTCATGGCCTGCTGCAATGGGACCAGCGCGGTGCTGGCGACCGATGGTGGCTCCTTGGTGCTGGCACCTGACGAGAGGAACCTTTTCATCACGAGGGTGGTGCAGATTGCTGTCCTGTGTGTCCTCTCCTTGACTGTGATGTTTGGCATCTTCTTTTTGGGCTGCAACTTGCTCATCAAATCAGAGAGCATGATTAACTTTCTGGTCAAGGACCGAAGACCTTCTAAGGACGTGGGCGCTGCAATCATGGGACTTTACTGAAGCCACCGGGCTCTTGTAGGCAAGTGAACTGTCTGGACCTGGTGTTGAGATGCACATTCCCATGTGTTTGGGGCAACTGGGGGAAGTGGGAAGGGGGGGAGGGGGGAGGGTCTTGTAGTCTGTCTGTGTCCATGGGAAAACAAACCTGTTCTTCCCAGTCAAGAAACTGTGGTGGTGAGTGGGGAAACCACCCCAGAGCTGTGTGAAGCACAATACATGACCAGCATCGTGTTGCATGCAGAAATGGCTTAAGTTTTGCATGAAACTTGCAGAAACAGTGATAATGTGGAGATCTGGATTCTTTACTGCTGTTACCTTGGATACCGCTACCTGGGATTTGGGGCTAAAAAAAAAAAAAAAGTCATCACAAAAAGAAAACAAAAGAACAAACTAAAGAGAGAGCAAAATGCAGGGCACAGACCTCATCTTTGAGAGGGGCAGGGGAAAGGAAGCACTGTGTGGGTCTTCATAAAACAAAGTCTGCATGCTACAAAATGTGTCAGTCTGTTGTGTTTTGGATGTCAAGCATGCATCTTCTGGTAGTTTTGTAACAGGGAAAGCATGTTCTTCCTTATTTTCCTGATCTATCCTGTTAAATAAACTGGCACTTTCTTCTTTCACACTATGCTGGAGGAAGAAAAGGACCCAGATAAATACAAATCCCTCCCCATCCCTAAAACAAAAGCATGCTTGTTTTTGTACACACGAGCCTCTTTTTTCCAAGTGCTACATTGTTACAGTCTTTGAGGTTTTTGTAATTTTTGAAACCCAGTGCACATTCAGGAAAAAAAACCAACCTGTTTCAACAGAATTTTGTGTTGTCTTTATTCTTTCTGTGTGTGTGTGTAGTTCAGGAATTTCAATCCTAGTTCTAGGTATAATCATCTCACCTTGAAGTGTAATTCGAGGTATTTCTTTAAAGCAGAAACCACCATCATTTTTCACAATCGAGTATCACTTTCCACTAGCAAATAAATTAATCAAGAACTGTGTGTTCCAGGCTTATGTTAAATACCTGCAAAGTGCTGAAACAGAGACTCATAAAGATGCTCTGAGTGCCTCTTGCAAAGCAAGATTTCAGCCTTTGAGTTAAAACCTCCAGCTCCTCTGATCCCGATGAGCTGTCAAAACCGAATTATGTGAGAGGAGGAAGACTCCTGACCTTTGTTCTGTGATGGAATTACAGCTCTGGCTGTGGGTGTGAGGTAGAAATAATTTGTGTTTTGTTGCACCAACAATATTCCTGCGGGGTTCACTTCTGTAGTTGGAAAGTAATCCTGGATACTGGAGGAGCTGATGAACTGAGCTACTTGGATGTAAATCTAGAGGAACAGATCTTTGCCTTTCCCAGAGGGAAAAATGGGATTAGAGAATGTTTTGTAATTAATCACTATGTGCTGAGCACCTTCTCCAGGTTGCCACATGATGCAGAGCAGGACCAGTGTAGTGCTGTCTCTGGTTGCTCCCACTGAGCTGTTGCCTGTGTCAGCCTTAGGAGCACGCTGACAACATGGCAGCAGGGCCAGAATTTGGAGTTCAAAACTCTGAAATGCCCTGTTGGTGCCAGTGGAACTGTTGAAGAGGCAGTTTTTAGGAGCAGGTGCAGGTCTGCAGACCTGAGCCACCTTCTCAGTGCAGAGGGTTTGCTGCCCTGCTGCCACATGTAAAGTGGCCTCACACAGCAGCCTGGATGGGGATTTTGGTCCCTGCTGCTGCGAGGGGTGTTGTGGCCATTGATCTCCTGGAACAGATCGCTCAGAGAACTGGCACAGGGTGCCCAGAGCAGCTGGGGCTGCCCCTGGATCCCTGGCAGTGCCCAAGGCCAGGCTGGATGGGGCTGGGAGCAGCCTGGGACAGTGGGAGGTGTCCCTGCCATGGCAGGGGGTGGCACTGGAGGGGCTTTAAGGTCTCTCCCAACCCAAACCATTCCAGGATTCCATGATTCCATGGTCTCTTTGCATATGAGTGAAAACCACCCCTACTACGGAAGCACAGCCTGGTCAGACGTGAGACATGAAAACCCCAAAGGAGACAATGACCCAGCTCTGCAAACACTTGGGCTGTACTTGTGTTTGTAACCTAAAGGTGTATCTGCATCTCCAGGCTGCTGTGCTGTCACACAGGATAACCCAGATGCACTCACTCAACTCCCAGCCCATCCTGCTTCCAGCTGCCATTTTGGTCCCTCTTGCCAGTCCATCCACCAGCTGTGACCCCAATGCAAAGGACAACTCAGAGGTGATGGAAGAAACCTTCCAATGTCAGCAAGGAGAGCAAGGCACAGGGAAAGCGGCTAATGCAGTTAAAGGATCAAATTTACATTTGCCCTGCAGCAATACCATGAGTGATGCAGCTGGTCACACATCTCAGCTGTCCCCACCTCTGCCAGGGCTGTGACAGCTGGTGTGCGTGTTGAGGGTCCTGCTATGTGTCCTTAAGAGGCCACATCCAGGAATGGGGCATGGGGCTTTTCATCCCTTTTGTGCTGTGGAGTGTTCCAGAGGTAAGGAGAAGCATCCTCCACAGAAGGCTCATGTAGGCATGAGCTGGAGGAGCAATGAAACGCCCCAGAAAGCAGAGCTGGGCAGCTGCTAAGGCAGGTGGAGCTTGCTCAGGACTCAGCTGGGAGAGGGAACATTTTCCACATGGGTCCTTGGGGCAAGAGCCCAACTTTACATTGGCTTGTCCATTCTCTGGTCATGCTGGGGCTCTTTCCTGGCATCAGGGATGTGTCTGCACTACCAGGTTGTAATGTCTGAGGATCCTCAGAGGAAGCAGTTGGCAGCACCATCCACATCTGCCATATTACAGCACGTGTCCCCGTATGCTTTTGCCTTCCTTGTGCTGGGGTTAAGATACTTAAGACACTTGCACACGTCCTCATACCATTAGATTCCTAATAAAAGGCTGATTACCCCAGGAGGAAGGGCTGATTATTCCCAGGAGGAATTATTTGTGGAAAAGAAGGCTAGCACCATGAAGGAACCCCCTGGATCAGAAATTATGGGTCTAAAGACCATCTTGAGATGAAGTCATGGTTGCTTAAGGGAAGGTACTGAGGGCACCACGATGCTCCCCAGATCTCAGGGAAGAGCTGTGATCTCAGATTCTGAAAACCCAGCTGTCCTGCTCCAGAGACATGAGTTCTGCAGCTGGAGGATGAGGTTGTTACTGAAGGGCTTGTTGAAGAAAGCAGACCATAATGGCTTTCTGCTGCCTTTCCCCACAGGCTGTGGTTTTTCATCTCACACCTACTCATTTAGCATAAGCTCACAAGTGGGTACCAGCTCCCAAGAAAATTTGAGCAATTTTTTTAAACTGTTATTTATTACTATGTTTTAAATTTTTTTTTTAATTGTTGCTTGTAGCACGATAACTTCCAGAGTGCCACTGGGGTGCCAGGAGCTGTTCAAGCATGACTGAGAGACACTGCTGGAGGGACAGGGAGGGAAGGGATGTGCTTAGATGGATCATCACATCAGTGGCAGACTGAGGACCAGCCATCGAGTCTTCTAAAATCCCCTCCTAGCGCTGGAACACAAGATACCAGTGGAATCCTGTGGGACTGGTTACACCGGTCTGAGTCACTGGTCCATCTAGTCTGCATCCCTTCTTTGAAAACAACTGTGATTTTAGGCAGTACGTGGTCTTGGAGGTCTTTCCCAACTGTAACAATTCTATGGCTCTATGACTCCATGGTCAGTCAAGTTGTCCTGCCCACCAAGAGCAACCTGCCCTGGGCTTTCACCATCCTCCTCCAGGCACAGCTCCCTGTCTCTGGGCTGGTCCCCACTTGCTGTGATTCTGCTGGAGCTGGAATTTCTTCTTTCTAGACAGGCAGCAGGGAAACAGCAGAGAAAGGCAAGTGAGAGCATTTCCCACTGCTGAACAGCCTGCAAAGGGAAATCCTTTGCTTATGGAATCACTGAAATATGACTGAAATAAAACAGAAAATAAAGAAGTGGCTTGACCCACCTGGAAAATGCTGGTCATACAGATGTCCCTTTGGTGGGGAAAACACCAACGTCCCAGATGATAGCCACTTCTTTCCCCTGCCTTGGCAGTCTGGACTGAGGGAATGGAAGAGTTAAACATGATGAGACAGACAGATTGTGGGGGGAAGAAGGATCCCAACCTGAGCTTGGCACCAGATGTACCGGAGCACCTGCACCAAACATACACAGTATTTAATAATTCCTGAGAATCGCCATGGTAATAAAGCACAGAGTCAGGTTGTTATGGCAACAGGTTTTTTTTAGGCAGGGAGGCATTACTCGGGTTGTAACCTCAATCCAGACTGAACACATTTCTGAGAGCCCAGAAAATAAAAAAGAAATAAAATGAAATCAAATTAGATAAGTAGCAGTTTCCTGTCTCTTGTCTGGCAATCCTGGGTTTTTTCTGTAGAGAGGTGGAGGGAACCAGGTTGTTCTGGACAAATGTTTCCCTGGAAAGCCTGAGGAATAGCTGGAGTGGATCTCTGCAGGTTTAAACCGGGTGCTAGGGGGGTGACGGGCTGAACTCCTCTCATGGGTGGGTCTGGGATGATGCTCTGCCACCACCTTGGTTCCTTGGCCACACCTCTGGCCTAGCTCCAGGTGTGTCCCCAGCTGGCTAAAGAGAAGGACACTCTTGTCTCTGCAGGTGTGCACACACGAGGGAGCAGTGATGGGCAACCCTTGATCCTAGCAGGGTGCTGTAGTCCCAGGTCACAGCCTGCCCATGTCCCAAGTGATGGATGTCCCAAAGTTGGTCTCCAAGACAAGACAGGAATTTAGGGGCTGGAAAGGGGTAACAGACCACTTTTCCTAAATCCCCATGACAGACCTAAGAAGAGAACACATGTTTCCTGAGCTCTGGCAAGGTCTCCAGACTGCTGTGCTCCCCAAAAGGGCATTCATCAAGCAAGATGGAAATTTCCTGTGTCTCTCTCCTGCCCTCCCAGCCATGGGCAAAAAGGCACTTCCACCTCCTCTCCCAAGCCATCCCCTCCAGCAAGTGTGTGAGGTCTGTTCAGCTGATACTCATACATAATTTTAATTCAATGCTGGCTAAAGCAGCAGCTTTGGGAGCCTGTTTTCTCTGGAGGAAGCTGAGGCAGTGTGTGTTGGGTTCACTTAGGAGAGACATGGCTTGAAATCTGCAGTGCCATTACTCAGGGACATTGCTCCATAAATCCACCACCCTCAGCGTGGGTGTCTTGTATCGGCTGTGCAGGAGCCATTAGCCTCCAGATAAAGCCTCTGTTGTCCATTAGCTCTGCCAGAGAGGGACAAGTTGATGCATCAGTCAGGGACTCAAGGGAGACCGAAGCCAAACAATGACAGAGTTCAGAGCCAGCTTTGCCCCGTTGGAGACTTTGCCTGCCAGTTTCTCTGTTTGAAAGGGAAATGTTTCCCTGTTTCTGGGTCTTCCAGCTGCTTTGCTGCTGAGGCTTCTAGTGGCATTTTGGTGTGTAGCTCCTCAGACTCCCTGCCCTGCCCTGTCCCCGTCCCTGAGCCTGACTGGAGCTGCCAGCCTTGCACTGGGCTTGCTCTCAACTCAGGTGTGCAGAGCACCTGGTACCCACCAAAATGGGTACCTGTGTAACAAATGGGTACCAAAAACCTGGGGCAAAGAAAGCTGGTCACTTCCAAAAAAAGTGATTTGTCCCTGTTTGCCAAACCAGAGCTGTTTTGGGATTGTGTGAGTATTTAAAGCCATCCTTGGAATAAAACGGATCTTACAGCCCCATCTGTGCCAGGGAGATGGAGAACACCAGGAACATTTGTGGGCACAGGAACTTAACCGATGATACTGTTAATGTGGGGGAATGGTTCTGGTGTGTTTCAAACCTGTGCTGACAACCTGACCTGAACAGTCCCTGGGCAGTGGCAAAATGACAGAGGTGAAAGACCACAGAGGACTCGGGAACGTTGCTCTGGGCTTTGCTGTCTGTGCACAGGGAGTGTCTCATTAGATTTTGCAAGTGTAGGTGCCTTTAAAGCAGTTGCTTGGCTTCCTGAATCCAACTTAGTGCTTTTAAGTATGAATGAGGGATTGGACACCTCATTTAATTTTAGTCTGGAGAATATGTCTTTGTAAAACAGTGAGCACAGGGAAGAACAAAACCTCAACAGCCTTGACAAGGCCTGATCCAGGGTGTTGGATACACCTGTGAAAAACGAGGTTCACTCTCCTGTGAGAATTTAAAGGGTTTAATATAAAGACAATAAGAGACACATCAAATAAAGCAACGGGGTAATGGCCGGGTGCCTTGGTGCTCTGCCAAGAGCACACCTGATGCCAGAGGTGAGTCCTTTTTATACCATTTTTTACTGTCTGTTCTTTATTCATATTAAAACTTTTCCTGGAGCTGTTGTGCATGGCCACTCCTTGGTTCCGCCTTTTTAGAGCGTGCCTAGTCTTCTGCCTTGCGGTTTTATTTCTCTTGATTCTTGGGGTTGGGTCTGCTGGGCAAGAGTCGATGGTGGGGGGGATCTCTTAATTCTCCAGACAGTCAGGGCTGATTGCAGCTTTGGGCCTCTTTGCCCCCCGGGCAGAGCGGCGATAGCGGCTCTTGGACTCTCCTGGCCGCCTGTTCTCCGGGCGGAGCAGCCTTTGGGCCCTTTTGTTCCCTGGACAAAGTGTTGATTAGCAGCTTTTCGGGCCTCATCCTCTGTTCGTTTGGAGGTTATCTTACGTGCTCACACTTGCTAACATTCTTGCTAAAAAGAGAGAAAACTACATCCACACAGCAAAAAGCATTTCTAACATTATATGATATCTACCTTTATACTTTGCGAGAAGCCAATATAATATATGTTTATAATAATCCCCCCTTTTTCTATTTTATAAATCATTTGGCTTGAGCAATAATTCGTTTTTCTTGGCTTCTAATGTCTGTTCGTTCTTTTCACAGATCAATTTGGCTTCTTCAAGAGGGTCTTTTATATCACTTTGTCTTTTTAATACCATAATTTTTTGTGCTGTTCCAGACATAGCCAACTTTGGGTCAGTAGGCATTGCCACAACTTGCATGCCTTGAACTACGCTGGTGATTAGCCGAATAAAGCAGGGGATCAAGCAAGGGAGAAATATTAGACCAGCTGTAGCACATAAGAGGAAGAAACCTAGCTTCTTCCACCATTCTTTCCCCAATATGCCATCCCACCAGTTAGCAGACATCATTGATTCCCATTTTTGGACTGGTACATGGGCTATTTTTCTGATATTGTTGGCCATATCTAGAACGGCATCCCCATTGTCATCAATTTTTAAACAACAATCTGAGGTATTAAACTTCTGCACACACCCCCTTCTTCAGCCAGTAAATAGTCTAAAGCCAGCCTATTTTGATGTATTGCAGCTCTGGTTTGGCGTTGCTGGCTGACTATTAATTCCATAGCCCCAGCTGTTTCATTGGTTATGATTTCTACAAGAGCTTGGAGTCTGATGATACGATTCAGCATGTAAATTGGGGTCCCATATCCCCAACTTCCATCTTGTGCCCAGGTAGCTGGCCCATATGTTTCCAATATTCGTTCAGGGGGCCATTTCTCATCTTTCCATTTTTGGAATCCTCCAATTAAATCTCTTTTCTTTCTTTTGAAGTCTTCATAGACAGGTATTCCTAATTGATCTCCCTCTGGTTCTGGGAAAAGGAAAAACCCTGGTTGAATGATTCTTAGTGTACAACTCCCTTTCAATGTGAAGGGAGTCTTGGGGATGCCCTTTTCCCACATATCCAAAATAAGCCATCTGGTGCTTTCCAATAATCACCTTCTTGTTGATTTACATTCTCCCAAAATTTGGATATTTCTGGGATTCCAAAATAAGGATTTTTTCCTTGTGTCCTTACACTGAAAGAGTCCAACTTCATTATCATAATTTGGACGAGCCATAACAGTGACTGTTGGTATGGGTATGAGTAATAAGAAAGAAGCCCCGGTGTCTTTCCATGTAGAGCTTTCGATAGCATTTGTAACATGGTCTTGCCGGTGTCCCGAAAGGGACCAGGAGAAGTGACAAAAGAAGGAATAACAGAGGTCCGGCATGGCTTATACTCCCACCTCCCTTGCCTATGAGGTTGCAACCCATAGCAGGTGTATTGGATCTTCTCGGTGGCGAGTACAGTGGCCGACCCGGTCTTGCCCTCTATTTCCTTGTCACTTCCTTTGTAGCTTTTAGGCAAATTTCTTTTGGCACCTTTTTAACTGTAGTATCTTATCGTATCTTAGGTGTTTCCCATTCAACAGGCACTAGTAATTCCCACCTGCAGAGCAAAGTTATTGCTTTTGTTGCTTATGATTTTGTCTGGATAGGGGGTCGATTTTGTGCTTGACACCCTTTACAACGAGGGTGTCGATGGTGTGAAATGCCAATTTCCCTCTAGATTAATTACTTATATTTGGCCTGGCTGGCATGCCCCGTGTTAGAATGATTCAAACAGGGTATATGATGTGGCACTGATGGAAGTTGTGATTCTCCCCCTTCTTAATACAAATCACAGGCTAGAATCAGAACATGAGAGTTCCCTGTTTGATCCAGTCCCAACTCTTCCTGTTTGAAGTGAGAATATTCTTCTCCAAGATGTCCCAGAATTTGTCCAGGGGCCACTGATATAAATTTGGCTTTTACTTCTCAGTTAGGTGTGATTCTTTGCATATCCCTTGGATTATTTAGATTGTTCTAGCTCATTGCCACCTGGTCTCCGTTTAAGAATCAATTTGGTATCACCTGGTTTGGATATTACAGTCCACTCTTCAGGTTCTTTTACAGGTCCTTTGATTCTGCTGGCATGGATCCACCCTCGTTCCCTGGTCCGGATTGCGGCCTCAGTCGCCAGCAGTACCTGAAAAGGACCCTCCCATTGTGGAGTCAAAGATTGTTCTTTCCGTGTTTGTACTAGTACCCATTCCCCTGGATGGATATTATGAATTTTGAACTCCAAAGTTGTGGTTTGAGGGATCATTCCTTTCAGCTGCAAATTTTCAAGTGTTCTGGCAATTGCGGTGACATATTTTTTGACACTTACTTCTCCTACTTCATAAGTGGCTGTTTCATGTTGAGCAGTAAGGAAGGGTAATCCGAACATCATCTCATAAGGAGACACTGCCAGGTTCGGCCTCTCAACAGAGCCAAAGGTAAGCATTTTACCCATGACATTTGAGTTTCAATCATTAATTTTGTTAAAGTTTTTTTTTTTTCAAAGTCTGGTTCATTCTTTCCACTTGGCCTGAACTTTGTGGGTGCCAGGGGGTATGTAATTCCCATTTTATTCTCAAGGCTTGAGTTATTTGTTGTAAGACTTTGGATGAAAAATGTGTTCTTCTATCTGAGTTTATTTTATTAACCATTCTATATCTGGGAATAATTTGTTCCAGAAGGGTTTTGCATACTATGTTAGCTGTAGCTCTAGTAGCAGGAACTGCTTCTACCCAACAAGTTAGGTGGTCTGCTATTACTAATAGGAACTTCCATCTCTGTACTTGGGGAAGTTCAGTGAAATCTACTTGGATACTTTGGAATGGTCGCAGAGCTAACTCACGGCCTCCTAATGTTGTTTTTCTCATTATTTTCCTATTCACTCTTTGGCAAGTTATACAGTTCCCAGTTATTTGTTTTGCTACCCCAAAGATTCCAATACACCCATAATTTTTTAGAAAATGATCACACAAGCTAGCTTGAGTACCCCAATGAGTTTTTTGATGCATATCTTCTAATATTCTCTTAGTGAGTGGCTTATTAAGTAACTGTCTCCTATCAGGGAGTTTCCATTTTCCAGATTGATCTTGTTCTCCCTCTATCTTAAATAATTCCTTTTCTTCTTCTTTACTAAATTTGGGGATTTCCAGTTCTACCCTTTCTGGGGTCAGGATTAACATAATTCGTTTAGTCCCATTTTCTGCTGCATCTTTGGCTTCTTGGTCTGCTAGATTATTCCCTCTTATTTCTGGGGTCATCCCTTTTTGGTGTCCTTTGATATGCACTACGGCTATTTCTTCAGGCAATTTTAATGCCTCCAACACTTCTGAAATCAGGCCTTCATGTATCAGTTCCTTCCCCTTTGAATTTAGTAGACCCCTTTCTTCCCTTATCTTTCCAAAGGTATGTATTACCCCAAAGGCATACTTTGAATCAGTCTAGACGGTCCCCTTTTTGTGTGCTAAAATGCTCCAGTGCTCTCTTTAGAGCGTATAATTCACAAGACTGCGCCGACCAATTTGAAGGTAGTTTTCCTTTTTCGATGGCCTGCATATTTATCCCATCGACTAAGGCATATCCTGACATTCTTTTTCCTTGCAAGCATCTGGATGAACCATCCACATATATTCTTTGCCCTTCTAAGAGGGCTTGCTCTGCTAGATCTTCCTGAACTTTTGTTTGCTATTGAATAATTTCCAAGCAATCATGTGCCAGGTCATCTTTTGGTTCTCCATACAGGAATTGGGCCGGATTGAGGCTTTTGCTTGTTTCTATAGTTAGATCATTACTGTCAATCAGAATTGCTTCATATTTTAATAGCCTGGAGTCTGTTAACCATTTTTCAGCTTTTTGATTTAGCACATTTCGGACCGCATGGGGTGTGTATACAATCAGTTTACTTCCAAAGGTGAGCTTACGGCTCTCCTCCACCAAAACAGCGGTAGCTGCTATGGCTTGAATGCATACTGGCCAGCCACGGCTTACTGGGTCCAATAGTTTAGCTAAATAAGCTATTGGTCTTCTCACCCCTCCCCATTCCTGGACTAATACACCATGAGCTACTCCATTTTCTGCATTCACATATAAATGAAAGGGTTTTTCTAGTGAGGGTAAGCTTAGGGCTGGTACCGAGGCTAGTTTCAACTTCAGGTTTTCTAATTTATTATCATCATCTTTGGTCCATTGTATATTGTCTCCCCCTGTTAATTTTTCATATAAAAATTTTACTGCTTGTGTATATCTTTCAATCCATAGTCTGCAATATCCCAGTAGCCCCAGCAGTCTCCTAACCTCCTTTTTTGAAGAGGGAGGAGGGAGGGATAAAATCCCTGTAATTCTTCCAGGACTTAGTTTTTGGCTAACTTTGCTTATCAGGTGGCTGAGATATTTTACTTCTGATTCCACAAACTGTAATTTCCTTTTTGATGCCTTTAGTCCCTTTTTCCCAAGAAAATTTAGAAGCTTTATGGTAGCTCCTTTAACTTTAATTTCATCTTCTCCTGATATTAGAAGGTCATCTACATATTGGATAAATTGTATTCCTGGGGGAGTGGGGAAGGTTTGTAATATTTCTCCCAAGGCTTGCCCAAATAAATTTGGGGCCTCACAATAGTCCTGTGGCAGTTTAGTCCACCTCAGTTGGTTCTTTTTCCCTGTGTTTGGATCTTCCCATTCAAAGGCAAAAATATTTCGGCTTTCCTCTGCCAGTGGGCAGGCCCAAAAGGCATCTTTAAGATCCACCACACTAAACCACTGATGTTGAGGTGGCATTTTGCTTAAAAGAGTGTAGGGACTAGGAACCATAGGGTAGCAGGCCCGTGTTCTTTTGTTTATTTCTCTTAAATCTTGCACTAATCTATACTTTCCATCAGATTTCTTTACTGGGAGAATAGGGGTATTATGAGGGGATTTACAAGGTTCTAGTGTCCCATCCTTTATTCATTCTTTTATCACTGGTTTTAAGCCTTTTCTCCCTTCTAAAGATATAGGGTACTGATGAACACGAATGGGACGTTCTTCTTTTTCAATTGTGACCCTTATGGGGTCAAGATCTAGTCCCCCCCTATTCCCTTCCCCGGCCCAAACCTGTTAATTTTGCTTTCATCTTCTTGGCTAAGTTTAAACACTTTGGCCGTCATTTTCCCTTCTTCTGGTATGACTCCAATCCCCAGTTGGATTTGTAAATCCCTTCCCAATAAATTGCTGCCAGCCCCAGGAACTAACAAAACATCCCCTATCCCTATTTTTGTTTCCCCTTCAATGACCACATCTTTAATGACAGGGACCTTAAATCCTTCCCCCTTTGCTCCCATTACTTTTACCATATCATTACTTACATCACACCCTTTTGGAATATTCATCACACAAGTCCTTTCTGCCCCAGTGTCAACTATAAATTCCAATACTTCCTCTTGGGGGCCTACTTTTAAAGTTATCAAAGGCTCCAGATGGTATTTATCCCCCAAAAAATAGAGCCCATGACCTCCCTATTTTTCTTCTGTGTGTGTCTCTTGAAATCTTTTCAGATCCCTCCTCAGGTGGGGGCATTCCCTTTGATAATGCCCTTCTTCCTTGCAATAGAAACAGGCATCCCTGGGTTGTTCTTGGAATCTTGATTGTGCTGAGGTTTTATTTTTCTCCTTTCCACCATTTCTGAATCTGGAATGTTTAGGAGTGTTACCTGAGGGCTTTAGATTTTTTTGGAAGGTACTCTCTCGCATAGTGGCTCTCATGATCTTTGCTTCCACTTTGGCTTTTTCTTCATCCCTCCGGACATATATCTTTTGAGCTTCCCTTACTAGGTCTTGTAATGGTTTCTCATACCAATCTTCTATTTTTTCCAATTTTTTTCTAATATCTGGCCAGGCATGAGTGACAAAGTTAACTCTTAGCAGGGCTTGCCCTGCTAGGGACTCCGGGTCTCTCCCAGAATATTGTTTCATATTCTTTCGGAGCCTCTCCAGCCACTCAGTTGGGGTTTCTTCCTTCCCTTGCTGCCCCTCAAAGGCCTTTCTGACATTTTGTCCTTGGGGTGCCCCCTCTTTTATTACCTTGATTATCAAATTACGATAGTCATTCATATGTCCCCTCCCATCTTCATCATTTTGGTTCCAGTTAGGAGGTGTAATGGGCATTTTCTGATCCCCGGGTGGACCTTGTTGGTTTTCTCTTTCCCAAATTTTTATTCCAGCAATTCTAATCATTTCTCTTTCTTCTTGGGAGAATATTATTTTCATTATTGATTGCATTTCTTCCCAAGTGAAAATGTTGGGACCTAAGAACTGGTCCAACTGTTCAGCTGTACCTATGGGGTCTTCTAATAATCCTTTAATTTCTTTTTTGAAATTCCTAACCTCTGTAGAGGTTAGAGGAGCATTCACAAAGCGGTTCCCCCTCCTCCCGTAGGTACTTCTCTTAACGGAAAGAAATGAATTTCTCGGCTTCCCTCTGTTTGTTTAGCAATGGAGGGCTTGTTGGGCTGCCTCGGAGCCTTAATGGCACCTCCTGTATTCTGGTATGGTGCTCCTTCGTTAAGAAGAGGGTTGATTTGGGAAGAAAGCACCGAACTGCCCTGGGGAGGAGGGGCAGATTCAAAGTCTGGCGCTGAAGCTGAATATTCTGTGGTGCAGAGGGTGGGGGTGGGGTATGGCAGTGAAGCCAGATATTCCGGAGCACAGGAGGCGGGCACCGGGGCTAAAGCCGGGTTTCTCAAAGCAGGAGAGGTGGGGGCTGAAGCCGGGACGTGTGACCTTTCCCTTGATGCAATTGAGGGTGCTGGGATTCCCGAGATATATGGGAAGGGTGGGATCCCCGGCATGGGCGGGGGCAGGGCTCCCCCCCAGCTCCATTGGGGCGGGAGGGCTGCCGGGGGAAAGGCCCCCGGTGCGGGCGGAGGGGGGGCTGGCGGGGGAAGCCCCGGAGCCAGGGGGAGGAGGGCAGCTTCTGGTGCTGGCGGCGGAGGCAATACTTCTAAAGGGTCTCAGCCTTTTTTCTCTTCTGTTTGCTTTTCCTCTGCGGTTTCTGATATTTTGAAGACTTTGGTTCCCAGAGGTTTTGTAAGTCCTGTCCAGCAAGAAGCATATTCTCTCTCCTCAGGGTGAGATGGCTCTTTTGAATTTACAAATACATTTAGAGCCTGGCAAATCCATGCCTCATCAGACCCATATTTTGGCCAGTACACATGATCAGATCTGATTTCCTTTTTTACCCACTCTTTCATGCAGAATTGAATCATTTTTACTTTATCTTTTCCTTTTGTAGAAGGATCAGTTTCCCAGTTCGCGAGTTTGACTCCAAGGGGACTGTCTTGAGGTATATCCTCTGGCACCCTTTTATAATTTGAACTTAATTTACTAGGTTGTTGTCCCATTTTTCCAGGAGTTCTCTATTCTAACTTACTCAGAATACCAATTTATCCCCGCCTTTGAAATACTAATTCATTCCTTTAAAACACCAATCTTCACTGCTGTAAAATACTACCCACCCTTTCACAGTACAAAAAACAAACAAAAAAATTATTATAGCCTACCTTCCCCAAAAACAAAGTTAACTTCGAATTACACAGTTTTTCATTCACACATTCACTCTTTTTTAATATTTGTTCACTCACTCATTCCTACTCACAACAGAATAATAAGGTACCTCTTTCAAGTCACTTGTTAGTATCCACCCATGGGTATGATATAATCCTTAGGATTCTGGGTGCTCTTGGATTTCCTTCAACCCAGCATTGCTAGCATGCAAACCCCAACCTCTCTTGGGGTACTTTTAGGCCCTGGGTGCTCTTGGAGTTTTCCTCAACCCAGCATATGGGGGGGTAGCTCCCACTTTGCAACCCCTTCTCTGGGACCCCGTCCCAGTCACCCCCGGAGATTCTTTCACTCCGCTTATCTCTCGCTTTGTCTCCTCGCTGGCCGCTGTTCTCGTGAACAAGACGGAACGGCAGCACTCAGAGACTGCCACACTCACTTCGCAGATCTGGGGGCAACCAGCCCACGTCTCATTCACACACGCTCATCTCCCGTAACCACCCCCTTTTTCTTTGGACAATACTTCCCAGTCCTGTTTCTTTTCCAGTGTCTGTGGGAATTTTGTCGAGAGCGCTCTCTTTCATTTGCTTTATTTTTGTGTCTTTCTTGTCCTCCGGGTGTTGCCCTGCTGCCACCAAATCACGCCAGAGGATGCTAAGCAAAGGTCCTGCCAGCTTGGGCGGGAGGCGCCTTACCCTTGCTTCTTGAATCCTCCCACGCTTTTCAGAGGCGAGGTGTAGCTCCGGGACGAGCCCTTAATTGTGAAAAACGAGGTTCACTCTCCTGTGAGAATTTAAAGGGTTTAATATAAAGACAATAAGAGACACATCAAATAAAGCAACGGGGTAATGGCCGGGTGCCTTGGTGCTCTGCCAAGAGCACACCTGATGCCAGAGGTGAGTCTTTTTATACCATTTTTACTGTCTGTTCTTTATTCATATTAAAACTTTTCCTGGAGCTGTTGTGCATGGCCACTCCTTGGTTCCGCCTTTTTAGAGCATGCGTAGTCTTCTGCCTTGTGGTTTTATTTCTCTTGATTCTTGGGGTTGGGCCCGCTAGGTAAGAGTCGATGGTGGGGGGGATCTCTTAATTCTCCAGACAGTCAGGGCTGATTGCAGCTTTGGCCTCTTTGCCCCCCGGGCAGAGTGGTGATAACGGCTCTTGGACTCTCCTGGCCGCCCGTTCTCCGGGCGGAGCAGCCTTTGGGCCCTTTTGCTCCCTAGACAAAGTGTTGATCAGCAGCTCCTTGGGCCTCATCCTCCGTTCGTTTGGAGGTTATCTTGCTCACACTTGCTAACATTCTTGCTAAAAAGAGAGAAAACTACATCCACACAGCAAAAAGCATTTCTAACATTATATGATATCTACCTTTATACTTTGCGAGAAGCCAATATAATATATGTTTATAATACACCTTTGGCTTCACACTAGCTCTCCCATTAAGATGACTTAGCCAAGCATTTCCCCATCAGTCTGGCCAAATTTGTGCTCCTCTGATTTTAGAGACAGACAGTTTCTTGGACTTGTTTGTTCCATGAGCACGTGGTTATGGAAACTTGAGTTAAGAGAAAATCAGAGCATTGCCAGCAATGAGTATGGTTTTGCACATCTCTGAAACTGTCACTGTCAACGTGCTGGGAAGTGGTGGAAGCACTGGCAACACTCAGAAACATAAACATGTATCTAAAGTGACTGTCTCCAATCTGAAAGATGCTGCTCATCTACATGTATTTCAGGTTGTAAGTGAAACACAAGTCTTGCTTCAGAGAGGCCTTTGCAGCTCTCTTCCCTGCCAGAAGCTCATTGGTGGGGATGACATTTTCATACCATTAATTTAAGGCAGATTAATCAACAACAAAGCAAAAATGTCTTTCTGACAGATGGATTTGCGTGGCAATCTTGGCTGTAGGTCACAGGTGCCTTCAAGGTGAAGGCAGCAGTTTTGTCACTCTTTGTCAGCCCACGGCATTCAGCTGGGACTGAGCATGGCAAAGTGCTCTCTGCTGGGGTGCAGTCAGCGACCAGCTATTAAATCAAATTAATATCCTGGTTTTGAATTAATAAGACCTGCCTGAACATGTCTTCTCAGAGGAATGGGGCTCTCCTGCCCCAGTGACAGCCTTTGAAGACACCACCTCTGTAGCTGGATTTACTCTCTTAGCAGGGAGCTGTGAGACCAGAGGACTCAGAACCAGCATCCCTGGTTGGATCTGCCTTTTCCTTCTATGTGGGCTCACTGCTGCTTATGAATTTCAGCAGTACCAGGTGTGCCAGCTGACATGTGCTTTCAGTGAACACCACTACTTCTGGTTTTTGGAGTGACTCTAGAGGGAAAGGAGACGAGATCCAGCCTTCCTGTGATGCCCCACTTCTTCTGACAGGATCCAATACTGCGAGGACATGAGTTACCCCCTCCATCTAACTGTGGGTGTGACACTGGCAATTATGGGCAAGACAATAATCAAGAAAAGGAGAAGAAAAATAAACGAGAAACATCTACCCCTGTGGCATGAATGGCCTTTCTGGAAAAGGGGTTGGAATTGCAGAGTCAAAAACCTCTGGTTCTCCATGAAAGAGGCAGTTTTGTTGCCTTGGTGTGTGTTGGCTTTGGAGGCTAGTACACGTGGGTGTGAGGGTGGATGCAGGTGATTGTGCATCTTCCAGGAAAACAAGGTGTGCATGAAGCAAGCCCAGGGCACTGTTCCCTTTCCATGGCAGCTGCCTGGCTGGTGCTGGATGCTGGCTCTCTGCCCTGGCATGGCTCGAGCTGTCACACACGTAGGGTTAAATCCAGAGTCATCCTTTCTGGCAAGCTCCACAAGTGTTCCCATCTTACAGGTTTCCAGGCAGCTGTGAGTGCTCCCCTCTTGCCTGCATCCCCAAATGCAGGTTTAATAGGACAAGACAGATGAAGAAGCAGTCAAAATGTAATTAGACTTTAATTAACTAAGTTCTTTCTCTCAGATAATTGAAAATCGGACTAATTGGTTGCAATGAATTCCCAGACCAGCCATCCATCCAGCTTGGTGTATGCTCTGCCAGCTGCCACGAGGACCAGCCTCGAAGTGGAGCGCTGCTCCCCACTGCTCTGCTGTGCTCTGCAGGGCCCAGCTCCTCAGCTCCAGAGAGGTGTTAAAGCCCCTAAACCCCACAGGCTGCAGCCAGGGAGGTTACTGACCCATGGACACAGCAAGGCTCATCCTGCCTCATCCCAGATTTCACAAACCAGGGAGCCAACGGGCCACTAAATCTCACACCCCTGGCAGGACATGCCAACAGTCCTGCCTGACAGGACATACCCTTGGACATCTGCAGCAAGCCTGAGGATCACAGCTGGAAAGGAGAAGGGGTTTAATCTCCCCTTGCCCCTATCATGATCACAGTGTGCAGACAGCTGGCTGAGCTCAAAGTCTGGCTGTGCACAGTCAGTGCTAAACCAGCTGCTCATCCCTTCTGCTTCCCGTGCTGCTCACTCTGCTCAGCTGGGGGGTGTTCCAGAAGCTCTGGTTCAAGGTCAGAGCTGCCCTGGACTGATGGAAACCTCTAGGCTGCAAGCTGGAGTTGGCAGTGACACTTCTAGATCAGCTTTGGCAATGATTTCTGGTAGAAACCCACAGATTTAGTATAGAATCACAGAATTGTTCAGACTGGAAAGAGCTCCAAGATCACCACGTTCAACCATCTACCAGCACCACCATCATGTTCACCACTAAACCATGTCCTCAAGTACATCATCCACATGTTTTTTGAACACTTGCAGGCATAGTGATTCCACCACTGCCTTGGGCAGCCTGTTCCAATGCTTGGCAACCCTTTCCATGGAGAAATTTTCCCTAATCTCCAATATTTTCCCTAATTTTCCCCAATCTCCCTGCCACAACCTGGCTCTGATGGACCTCCCTTTTACCTGAATGCAACTAGAGGTCTTCACCATAAATGTTGATTAGACAAAGTGAAGCACTTTCTAGCTGAGGAGCTTCAGGAAATAGGTTGCTTTGCCCAGGTGCACACAATTTTTCTAGCAAGTCCCTTTGCGACTTCACGTTGCTGTTTTGTGGAGCAAAGACTTGGTCTCTGGTACAGATGGCAATTCCCAGTGGCTGGGAATGGTTCAGGGAGGTTGCACAGGTAGGAAAAACATCATGATGTTCTTTTCATCGCAGTGCTTGCAAGATCATGCCTAGAAAAATGCTGGACTTGCTCTGCATCCTTGGCTCAAGTTTCCCTTCTCCCTTCCCTCTCAGCAGTGTGCTGTGTGCCAGGTGGCTGCATTTCATTACAGAGTTTATAAAGTTCCTGGGGAAACAAGGCATGGGGAGATGAAAAATCTGTACAGAAATGGGATGAACCCTGGGCTGGGCAAAGGTGTAGAAGGGAGGCACTGATCACATTTGCATTCCTGTAGCTCATGGCTTTTTTTTTTGCACACTTCCTTCTGTCTGGGCTGCATCACTAGGGATATTTCTTGTGATTTGGGGTTAAAACAGTTTCTAGTTTTATGTGCTTCCCAGATGACTGGGAAGGAAAAAGAAAGAAGGCAGCTCTGCCATGTCAGGGAGCTCTGGATATTTCTATTTTCAAGTCAAGACATGACACCTGATTTTTTCCTTGGGTTGCAAAGCAAGTTCAAAGCACTCCCCTGCACTGACCACATTTCACAGAGGTAGAGGTGGCTCTGCCCACTCCATCCTCATGTGTTTGAGGTGCTGATTTCAAAGCACTTTAGCTCTGGAGCTGGTCTCCAGCATGGCTGGATGAGCCGCAACAAAAATTGTTTGTATCAAAGATAATGTGGCAGCAGGACCAGGGCACTGATTGTTCCCCTGTTCTGGGCACTGCTGAGGTCATACCTCAAGTTCTGTGTCCAGTTCTGGGCCCCTCACGGTGACAGAGACATTGAGAGGCTGCAGTGTGTTCAGGGAAGGGAACAGAGCTGGGAAGGGACTGAAGCAGCTGAGGGAGCTGGAAAGGGGCTCAGCCTGGAGCAAAGGAGGCTCAGGGGGGATCTTGTGGCTCTGCACAAGTCCCTGACAGGAGGGGGCAGTGGGGCGCATCAGGCTCTGCTCCCAGGGAACATCAGAACAAGAGGAAATGGCCTCCAAAGGGGGGTTTAGGTTGGACATCTGCTGCGGTCTGGCTTGGCGGTGCTGGATGATGAGGTGCCGCGACCTTCCGAAAATGTCTCCAAGGCAAAGCCGCTCAGCAGAACCACCACACACTCACACACGTGTACACACACACACCACGGATAGCTCCTTAAAACGGGCTGATGACAAAGAGCTGAGAAGGGTCCTTGTATGGGGTTCCACGGGAGAGGTTTGTTGCGGCCACTCACACGAAGGGGTCCAGGGACGAAGACAAATAATATAGGAGGGTCCAGGGTTATATATGGGAGATGAGGGAGCATCAGAGACCAATGATCAGAGGGCATGAGGGTGGTACACAGGCAGGGCTAAGGTATGGGAGCCAGCAGGGAAACTCTGAGGGAGTGGTGATGGGGCAAGGGCCAACGGGGAAACAGGGAGTGGAGAACTTTCTAGGACATGGGACATACAAGGTACAAAGGGGCAGAGAGGCCAACGGGCCAACCAGGGAAGCAGAACCGGGGTACATTAACATAGTAGAACAGTACATCCTGGGGGAAAGCCTTTTTGTCTCCATAAGTTGAGGAGGATCTTTGGTAGTAGGGACTGTCCCACCAGTGGACTCTCTTTGTCCCTTGTACCACAGGCCCACCGGCCTCCACAGACATCAGGAAGAATTTTTTCACGGAAAGGGTGGTCAGGCCGTGGCAGGGGCTGCCCACGGAGGTTTGGAGTCCCCATCCCTGGAGGTGTCCCAGGAAGGTCTGGACATGGCATTCAGTGCTCTGGTCCAGGTAACAAGGTGGGGATTGGGCACAGGTTGGACTTGATGAGTCTGGAGGTCTCTTCCAACCTGCATGTTTCTGCGATTCTCTGAAAGCCAGCTCCTTCTCCTCGGCTCTCATGGGAGAGAGAAGTTAGTAAGAACCTCATCCGATTAGGAATTTCCACAGGCACACTTGCTTTAAGTGGCTCAGGCTCTGCCTGCAGGTGCCTTATTTCAGGGTTTTGGGATGACTAACAGCTCCAATTATTTCCTGCCAGGTATTTACTGGGTTACTCTTTAACAGACAGGAGGGAACAACGCCTGGCACCAAGACACAAAGAAACCCAGCTGGCCACTGCATGCAGTGGGCCAAAGGCCCTTTTATAGCTCCCTCCTCATGTGAGGAGGTTGTGAGATGAAGAAATAGAAGAGCAGCGATACCAAAGCTCAGCCACAGCACTGCCCTCCATGTTGTGATGGGAATGCCCAGCTGAGCCCTGCAGTTACGGACATTTCTAGAAGAGGGAATAGTTTAGGACTGGGCTTTCATCTGCTAAAGCTCATGGCATGAACAGCTTAGAGCATCCCCAGCTTCCTGCATCCTTGCTGCCATCCTGGCAATCCCACACAAAAGGGAGCAACGCTGTGATCCAGATTAGGGAACCTGGAAAAAAGCCCAACATAGTAAACTAACACTAAACACCATTTCCATGTTGGTCAGGTCATTCCCTAGTTCACCAAGCAGCCCACAGGCATCACTACTGGCACAAGGAACCTCTGGCTGCTTAGGAATTTGCCACAAGCACAGTTAATTTAAATGTCTCAGGCCTTCTGCCTGCTGTAGGGAAGAGGAAGGAAAGACTACAACCTTGTGAAAAGTATTTCTCAAGCTCCCCAAAAGACAGCTTTAGAAGAATTCTCCTTGAGGTTGGATCCACTAAAACCCCAGGGCCATTCCTGTGCCTAGCTCACTGTTCCCCACCCACACTTCATGGAGCTGATGACCACGGCAGGTTTGCACAGCTCTGCCTTTGCTCCCAGAGAACCCCATTCCAGGGCTAATTCAGGGCCATTTCTGGGCTATTTCTCTGTTTTTCTGGTCTCCTTTCAAACTCTCATCCTGTCTCTCATCTTGTCTTGCATTTCTCACACCTCTCCTCCCAGTGTGGGGGGGTGTGCAAACATATTACACATCCTGGAGCAGATTAACCCTCTGTGGTCCCTCCCAACCTTACAGTCTGTGATTTTGTGATTCTGCTCTCCTTTTCCCAAACCATCAAACTGTCCTTGTACAGGAGCCCCTTGAATTCTTGCAGCTTCTCCCTTGCTTTTCTTTTCTGGGTGCGATGAGGTGCTATTGGGAAGCACAGGCAGCATGGCACAAATCTGCCACCTTCAAGTCAAAAATACCTTGCCCAAAGTACCTTCCATGGGACCTGTTGCTCCCTTACTCGAAGCCCAGTCTTCAGTGTAGCTCACCTCACTGCACTGGATCTGGGAAGTCTCACTCCCACTTTGAATTTGGATGACAATGCAGAGATGGTGGAAGGATGTGGCATTGGTTTCCTGCTGATGGGTTATTTTGGAGCTTGGGAAATAAACAGAAAGAGACAAAACATTAAATTCTCGTGATAAAACTTGCCTTCCTTTGCCTTAGTCCAGCTGCCTACATGGTGTTGCCATTTCTGAGGATTTTTCTTCTTTCTTTTAGTCCCCATTTATTGCAATGTGACAAGAAAATAACTTTCTATTACAGAACTGGCCCTTGTCACTTTGTCTATGTCAAAATGCTCTTTTTCCCCTGACCTCACGTTTTTTTCCCCTGACCTCATGTTTTTTTCCCATTTTCCTTCAAATTTACTCCTTTTGTCGCTGGGACAGTCTTCCTGTGAATCCAGACAACTTCAAGGGAATGATTCCACTTTAAAATATCCTAGAGGAAGGAATTCTAAGCCTTTTTTGTCATAGATTGTTTTATGTGGGTCTTCTGCAAGTTATTCCAAACTCAACAGAAAAGAATTACCTGTCTCATTCCCTGAGGAATAATTTCAGCTGGGTAATGAATTGCTTGGGAAATGAATCTGGAAGGTGCCGAAGGCCTCCAACAGAACAGCCTCCAGCTCTGTGCTATTAATGCTCCTCCTGAAAAGTGTCAAAACTCTGCCAGCCCTCGCTGTGTCTGCTCCGGGGACACTGCCTTGTGACCAGGAAAATGTGAAGGCATTGTGGAAAGACTGCCCAGATCAGGGCTCAAGGAAAACATCTCCCAAAGGCCAGGGAGCTCTGGCAGAGCTGCTGGGCTCACACAGGGAGTCCTCTGTGCTGTGCTGGGGTGACAGTGGCCCTCAGCACCTCAGGCTGTGTCTGTGGAACCCACCAGGCTGTGTGCCATAGTCCCCGGGGCAAAGACCCACTCAACTGCATCAGCCCCTGTAGTGACTGTGGGCTCAGCCAGCTGGAATCCCAGTCATCCCCCTGGAGTGATCCCTCTCAATTGGGCACTGCTGAGGCAACCCAAATCCTGTGGTCAGTTCTGGGCGCCTTGTGACATTACACACATTGAGGGGCTGGAGTGTGTTTGGGGAAGGGAGCTGAGATGGAGAAGGGGCTGGACCCCCAGGAGCGGCTGAAGGAGCTGGGAAAGGGGCTCAGCCTGGAGCAAAGGAGGCTCAGGGGGAACCTTGTGGCTCTGCACAAGTCCCTGACAGGAGGGGGCAGCCGGGAGTGGGAATCAGGCTCTGCTCCCAGGGAACAAAGGATAGGAGAAGTGGAAACAGCTTCAAGTTGCACCAGGGAGGTTTAGGTTGGATATTAGGGAAAATTTCTTCACCCAAAGGGTTGTCCTGGCACAGGCTGCCCAAGGCAGTGGTGGAATCACTGTCCCTGAAGTGTTCACAAAATATGTGGATGTGGCACTTGGGAGTATGGTTCAGGGGTGGATCTGGCAGTGCTGGCTTAATGGTGGGACTCATTAGTCTTAGAGGACCTTTCCAACCTGAACAATTCTGTGATTCACTATCCCACACTGGTGCAGGCAGTGGGTTTCCTTCTCCCATCCCCTCTCCTGTGTCCATCAATGAGGCAGATCTGGCTGAATAGTGAGGGTTTTTTCTCTTCAGCTCTCTGGATCTGCTCCCTCCCTGACTCACAGAGAGGATCCACTTGCTGCCAGATCCATCACAGGGGAGACAAGTGGGAACATGGGATCCTCCTCTGGCAGTGCCCAGCATCTCCCTGCCCACAGCACCAAGATCATAGTCAAACCTTCAAAAACAAACCAACTTTCCACCATGAGGGTCAGTGAGGCAGAAGAGGAGCCCTGCAGCTGCAGGTGCTGAACATGGAGCAGCAGAGATCCCAGAATCACAGAATTAGCTGAGTTGGAAGGGACACACAAGGATCGTGTAGTCCAACTCCTGCTGGTGGGCACTGCAGCAGTGACTGAACCCCAGGGTGGCTTGAGGTGCATGGGGCACCTGCATCCTGTGTCCTGTCCCACTGATGAAGCTGGTGGTCCCAGTGCACTGAACAGCACCGTGCTCTGTGGGATCTGCTCCTGCTGGATGCTGCTGAACCAAAATAACTCCCTGTTTTTCCCAGCCAGTGCTGAGCTGGGATGTATTTGGGAAGGCGGCAGAGACACTGTGACAGATGGCCAAGAAAGCAAATGCTGTTTTTTATGTCACCTCCATGTTTCCTCCTCTGCTGTCTCCTGCGCTGGAGGCGGTGTTTGGGGATGGGATGTGCTGCCAGCACACGCCAGAGCTGAGGAGACAGCAGAAGGTGGAGCAAGGTGCTGGCCACCTCACATACATTTCTCCCCTAGGTTTCTGATGCTTTGTGACCTTCATCAAAGCCTTCACCTACAGAGATTCGTGCCAAAGAAGGGGCTCAGAAGTGGGCTGATGCTTGAGAGGAGTGTTTGCTCTTGCAGAGCTCCCTGGTTGTGAGCCCTGCTCAGAACCTCCTGCAGTGGCACTGGCCCAGGTTGTTTGTTCTGCTCCAAAGAGCTAGATAGGCCAGGAAAACTTGGCCCGTGGGTCCTCCTGCCAGCTGGTGACCAGTCCTGGGTCTTCTCCTATGGGCTCAATGCCAGCTGCATGTAGAGGACCCTGAGCAAGCCAGAGCTTTGATAAAAGTCTGTTTCTGAAACAAGGCTGGGTTGGACAGGGCCTAGAGCAACCTGGTCTAGTGGAAGGTGACCCTACCCATGGCAGGGGCTGGAACTGGATGGCATTTCAGGTCCCTTCCCACCCAAATCATCCCATGATTCCATGAAACTCTTTGATGTGCTGCAGCCTCTCCTCCCCCTTTGCACATGTCACTCAGGATCTTTGGGCAAGAGACCTCTCTCCTCCCCTCCTGGGGCACAAACATCATGGCAGTGTTATGGAGGGCTGGGCTAGTGAGAGATGAAGCCCCAGATCCCTGACATCCAGTGAGGATTCAGCAGGAAGAGCACACTCAGCAAGAGAAGAGGAGCACAGGGAAGCTGGTGACTGTGAACTGCTGTTCCTTGGGTTGTACCTTGGAGGAAGCAGGAGCAGCCTCGCACAGGGAAACAGGCATGAACCCACCAGCCTGTGTGGGTGGCTGCTGCCCCACCCTTGGGCTCTGTTGCCCCGCAGGAGGAGACGCTTCTGCCGCCATCTCAGCTGCCAGGATCCAGCTCCTTTCTCAACCTGCCTGGTGCAGAAGGAGTGACTGACACTGCTGTTGGCACGGCCTCTATCTGCCTCCTGTTCTGCCATGTTGCATTTGGCAGTTCTCCCCCTTCTCCCTCTGTTTTTCCATGAGGAGAGCTCACAGTCCTCTGCCTTGGCAGCAGGTAGACAGACAAGAAGGGCTGGACAGATACATGGTCTCGGAGGCTCTCCTGTCTCTCCCTGCCTGTGATGGACAGAGTCTCCCTGAGTTCAGGGATCCCTGAATTCAGATCCTGAATTCAAGGTCATGGCATTGAGCAGCGGGGATCACTGGTGTTTGAGGCACTTTTCCTAAGATAAGAGAAACCAAATTCTGAGAGGCTGGTGAAAAATCAACAAAAAAAATCATGAGGTGACAGTTATGAACTGGTCTCATTTCCATTGTGTGCTGGGAGCCCTCGTAGACTTAGGGAGCCCCAAAGGGCTCAGCACAGCAGCTTCCAGGTTCCCAGCCCTGAGGAGCAGGAGACCACAAGTGAAGGATGAGCAGCTCTGCTTTGGACTGGTGTGCTGGGCTCTGCTCGCTGCCTCCTCAAAGCCCTCCAGGAGTAACTCAAGCCCCATTTAGAGATAGTTCAGGAGAGTAAAGCAATAGAGACAGTTGTGGGCAGATAGGGAGGTGACACAGGACAGAAGTAATGACAGGAAAATTCTGTGGAGAAGCTGCCCAAAGCAGGGAGAGGAAGAGAGGAGCTGGTCTGCACCCACACACCCAGGCCCAGTCTGGAGCAGGAGCATTGAAATGGAAATTACTTTCTATTTACAGTTCCAACATCCTCCCTGCTCCCCCCAGGAGCAAGACTGGGGCCTTCCCTGCCTGTCTTGGGTGGCTCTGTGGAGGGAGCAGAAGGATGCTGGCACTCTGTGCCACAGACAGGTGTGTGGGGGAACAGGGATGCTTTGAGGCTTTTGGGAGCACGCTCAGCTCTCTCATCCTCTCTGGACAGAACAGACCTGTAACAGTGAGCAGCCTGCTCATAGTTAAACACACACTCTGCCCTTGCCACCTCCCTGGGTCACTCCACAGTCATCCAGGGGCTCAGGAACAAGGACACATAGGGGTGGGCAGATCCACAGCTTCCTCCAAGTGGCAGAAGAGGCCAGGGGGTATTTCAGACCTCCCTAGAAAAGCCTGGTCATTATTCTGCAGCATTGTTCTGCTGTGCAGGGAGACATATGTGGGAGTGCATAAAAGCAATGCCAACCCATGTCCAGGCTTCTTTTACCCACAGAGGCAGCACTGGCAGCAGAAAAGAAACTCGTTCCTGTGTTGTACCTGCCTGGCCCTAGGGGAATAACTCGGTGCTATAAGAGCCAGGCCCCAGCATCTGCAGCAGGTGCTAGGGAGCAGGAGCTGAGGCTGAGCTGTGCCAGGAGCCAAAACCCTCCCTTGAGCTGCTCAGTGGACCCTGGAGCTCAGCCTCCTAGACATAGAGCATGGAGCAATATCAGGGATCACAGGGATGTGCCCCCGGGTGATGGGTCCTTTGAGAGCAGGGCTGTGAGGACACAGAGCTTGGGGACAGCACCCAGATCTTCATCTTTCTCCATGCTGCCACACAGAAGGGACAACAGTCCCAGTCCTGGAAGAGGTACATACCACTTGTGCTTCACTCTTCAAGGATGTCATGGCTTCGCATAGTTTGGGTTTTTAGTTAAAGAGGGCTCCATCAGCCATGGAAGTGATTCTCTTGCAAAGAGGTGCTTACAGATTCCTCTAGACCCGACAGAACCAATCAAGTGGCTGGTTTGAATATTGGCAACTTTGTTAAGCCACTTAAGAAGCTTGACACGCCTCTGTGATCCACATTCAAGAATGAACAAAGCCTGGGAAAGCTTCTCTTGCTTCTGGCTTTCGGATAGATAACTGGGGGCCCGCAGCGTGGCCCAGAGGGCCGGGCTGGGCCCTGCTCGGCATGGCTTGGCTGAGATCTCAGCCGCTTCTGCTCGCTGGACACCTGGCACAGCCCCCTCAGTGCGGGCTGGGCTGGCCGGGAGACAGCCACCCTGGAGCCGTGCGACCCTGTTCCATCTGCGGCCCTGCTCCATGCAGGTGGCCCCTGCAGCCCTGCTCCATGCAGGTGGCCCCTGCAGCCCTGCTCCATGCAGGTGGCCCCTGCAGCCCTGCTCCATGCAGGCGGCTCCGCAGCACGGCTTGGCCCAGCTGGCCCTTGCCTAGTGCGGCTGAAATTCACCTGAGGCCGCTGCCTGGCAAAGATTATGTGACCAACAGCGATAAACGAATTCCAGCTGCAAGGCCTGGGTGAGATGTACCCTTTTAGTGCTGTAAGATTCCTCCAGAGCAGATGAAGCCTGCAGACATCAATCCTCTCCCAAGTCAGAGGAGGAGGAAAAGTGAGGGCACGTAAAGAAAACACCATAGGGACACCGAAGTCAGTGAAGAAGGAAAAGCCAAAGCCCAGAGAGAGGAGAAAGAGGAGATGCTTTGAACCTAGAAGCTGAAACTCTTTTGTAAGGCTATGGTGATGGACTATGATACATCAGAGTACCTGTTGTAATTTCATGAAGCATAGCGGGGTGGAGCGTTCAAATTGCAATTGTGAGCAAAAGTACCTGTGCTGAAATGAGCAAATGTTGAAGTAGCTGTAATTTGATGAGAAGCTTGAACAGAGAGAAATGAAAGTGATGAGGACCCTTGCTCCCGGGTAAGGAGAAAACCTCTGTTCCTAGAGATGAAGATGCTCCCAGAGATGGGTGAAGAGAACCTTTGCTTCTGAACAGCTCATCCTTAAAATGGTACCCCAGTAGCTCAAGATTGAACCCTCAAAAGCAGTTGTGGGGAAAGCTGTAAGTCGAGGGAAGTTGAAGTGCAAGCAGAGAACCAACCCGGGCGGCTGTCTTGCTGTGACATTGAAGCCATGAGAGAACTTTTTCTTGTGGAGATGCCTCCATAGCATGAGCAAGAGAGACTCCTCTCCCTAAGTGAGCTGAAGAAAGACTAGTATAGAGGTGGTAAACTGACTGGAAAAATCCTAAGTTTTGTCTCTTTACATTGTCAGTGGGAGAAGAGAAGAGAGGTGGGGGGAAGAGAAGTGTTCTGAAGGTTTAGTCTGATTTTTTTTCTTTTAGTTCTGCTAATAAACGTCTTTATATTCTTTAAAGTTTTGTGCCTGCTTTGCTTTATCTTAATTCTTATCTTACAGAAGGAAAATAAGTAAGTAATGGATTTTGAACCAAACCACTGCAAAGGACTAGAAAGGTGGAACTGAAAAGAGATGATGAATCAGCAGGTGTGACAGGATCAGTATTTTTGCACCCTTCAGTATCTATGCCTCTTTGTGGAACCAAAGCCATTGACAGGCTCCATGTAGGGTGAGAAGCCCTCACTAAGATCTCCTCATCAGCATTTTTCAGCTGCAGAACAATCCCTGATCTGCTTTTCCTGCTGAAGGAACTTGTATAAGCAGAGCTGGGCCATCCATCTGGGCCTGTTACTCATGTGCTTCAAGAAGCAGCAGTGCCACAGGCAGTGCCAAGCCCCAAACCCTTCAGTTGGACCCAGTGTGCCTGTTCTCACCCCTAGGTGCTCAGCCTTGTGGTGAGGAAGAAGATGCAAATTCCACACCTGTTTGCCCACCTTGGTTGGTGCAGGGCAGGCTCTGTTGTATTTCAGGGCAAGATTTCCCTGAATAACTCTCTTCGTCTGCCAAAATAGAATTAAAATTTGCTGCCAACCATCATGAGTCCTCTCCCCCTTCTTCCTCCCTCTCCTCTGTTTTCTTTTGACAATTTTCTGTATTAAGATAAATGAGTGATAATATCAAATTGTGCATTAAACACTGGTCCTTGCAGTCTGTGAAACAAAGAGCATGAGGGAATAGAGATTCCAGCTGTTGCTAGTTCATTCACATTTGGGTAGGTCAGCTTTTAAAGAATCTTCTCAGAACAATTCTTTCAGATATCCTAAGGAGCCTATAACATGGAATTTTGTGAGGAAGCACTATCACAGAATCACACTATCATAGGATGGTTTGGGTTGGAAGGGATCTTACAGATCATCCCATTTTACCCCCTGCCATGGGGCAGGGATACCTTCCACTATCCCAGGCTGCTCCAAGCCCCATCCAACTTGGCCTTGGACACTTCCAGGGATCCAGGGGCAGCCACAGCTGTTCTGGGCAACCTCTGCCAGGGCCTCACCACTCTTATGGTAAAGAATTTCTTCCACATATCAGTCTAAACCTACCCTCCTTCAGCTTAAGGCCATTTCCCTGTGTCCTGTGCCTCCAGGCCCTTGTCCAAAGTCCCTCTCCAGCTCTCCTGGGGGCCCTGTGCTGTGGAAGGGGCTGTAAGGCCTCTCCAGAGCAGGCTGAATTACCTGTGCCGGTGCGGTCAAATTTAGAAATAGATCCTCTGAGAGAAGGCAGGTCACAACCATCCCTCACCCACCAGGTTCGGGAAAAAATAAATTTTCCTCAAAAGAAAGTGAAAGAGATAAAAAATATTTATTTACCAAACACATGGGAAAAGGATAATAATGCTAAATAATAAAACCCCTCACCCTGCTGGGAGAAACCCGGGAAAATGTCAGAGTCCTTCTGTAGATCTCTCTCTCCCTCCTCAGAGCTGGGTCATGGTGGGCCCACCTCCAGGGCCAAGGCCTCAGTGGAAAGTCCTCCCTATGTATTCTGATATTGAAACCGTCCAGCAGAGAGAAAAGGGGAAAAAACGAAGTCCCAGGAAAACAAAAGTTCAACTCTCTGAAGGAAAAAGAGATGAGGAAAAAAAACCTGCCGAAAGCTGGCTGGAAAGAAGAAGCAAGCTGGGTGCCTCTCTTCCGTCCCGCTCTCCTGCCGCAGCTGAAAAAAAGTCGCTATATCTATGTGACCTTGTGTCTTGATTTGAAAGATAGGTGTCTGCTAAGGAAGGCAGGAGCCTCCCTTGGAATGGCAGATGCAACCCCCCTCCCCTCCGAGTTATTATAATTTTGAGATCAAGGGGCTTTCAGGCAAAGATGTGGGAAATAGGAATAACAGTTCTTTACTATTATATATCTGTATGTGTATAACCAGTCAAACAAACAGCAATAACTGTGGCAGTAACAGCAAACACAAACCCAGTCCCAGCCTTCTCGGCTGTCAGGCCCTTTCCCCTCGGGTGCAGTTCCGCTCGCAGCCGGCAGGGGTGCTGGCGGCTCCCGGTGAGCAGGGCAGGTGTGATGGTTCCCCCACGGCTGCAGGGGGCGCTCCGGAGCGAGCTCGGGGAGCACGCGGCACCGGTGCCCTGGGATCTGGGAAGGGATGGAACAAAGGGTTCACAAACCCCGGGCAGCTGATCCTGGTGTCCAGCCGGACCCTCAGGAACAACAGGCTGGAACGGCAGGGACGAGCACAAATCCCAGGTGGCAGACGAGATGTATCCAACCTCAGGAGCTGCGCTGGGAACCCCCTGGAGGTCTGGGCAGGCAGGGTGTGCGGGGCTACAGAGTAGCGAAGGCTCGAAGCAACGGCAGGGGCAGGGCAGCCGCAGCCCGGCTCCCAGCGGGCCAGGGAAGGCCGGCTTGGGATCCCGGGGTTTCTCTGGTAGGAGGAAAGCAGCTGAAGAAGCAGCGTCCCTCTCTGTCCAAACGCTGTGGACTGACTGTCCACACACCCAGGTGAAACAAAAGAGTAGCCAGATGCACCCCACCTGCAATGGCCAGGTCTTTTGTTTTTCTTAAGCACTCATCAATTTGTCCCCCTAGCAACATGTATTGGGAAAATTCCTTTAACATAAAAAAACCCCAGGAGAACTCCTAAAACCCCAACACCTTGAACAAGCTGCAAACTGCTTCAAAAAAGTTTTGCTCGGTTTTTCCTTCCTCCTCTCAGGCTCAGTTTAAAGGCATAGAAAGGTACAAAAATTAATTTCTGGGCATAGGGCAGTGATATGGGATACACATCTGAAAGTCACCCCGACATTCCACCTCTTATCCCATATTGTTGGCTCAATGCCCAAACTAATATATTCTAATTCTACATACACATTAATACATATATATATATATACAGCTATGTACAAACGGCGACAGTGACACGCAGCAAGCAGTGGTACACAGGCATTCCACATTACAGGTGGTTTTCACACAACAATCAGATCTCCCTGCGGTACACAACGTGTTGTTCCATCTTTCTGCATTACCCACCATGTGCAACCAGGTCCCTGAGCAAAGACAACCCCACGGGTGGGTTTGTCTGTACTTGAGACAGAATTTATCCACACGGTCTTTCCTAACAGACCTCTGACATGCACTACTGGGACCTTATCTCCATCTACTGTATGCAGGGATTCAGATTGGGCTGGACCAGCTCTATTGGTGGAACCTCGGGTGTTAACTAACCAGGTGGCCTTTGCCAGATGCTGCTCCCAATTTTTGAAAGTTCCCCTACCCAGTGCCTTCAGGGTGGCTTTCAGCAATCCATTGCACCGTTCCACTTTGCCTGCAGCTGGTGCATGGTAAGGGATGTGGTACACCCACTCAATGCCATGTTCCCTAGCCCAGGTATTTACAAGGCTGTTCTTGAAGTGAGTCCCATTGTCAGACTCAATTCTCTCAGGTGTACCATGCCTCCAAAGGACTTGCTTTTCCAGGCCCAGGATGGTGTTCTGGGCTGTAGCGTGAGGCACAGGGTAGGTCTCCAGCCATCCTGTGGTGGCTTCTACCATCATGAGCACATAGCGCTTGCCTTGGCGGGTTTGAGGCAGTGTAATGCAATCCATCTGCCAGGCCTCCCCAAACTGGTATTTGGACCACCGCCCACCACACCACAGGGGCTTCACCTGCTTGGCCTGTTTGATCGCAGTGCATGTCTCACAATCATGGATCACCTAGGAGATACTGTCCATGGTTAGATCCACCCCTCGGTCTCGTGCCCACTTATAGGTGGCATCTCTACCTTGATGACCTGAGGCATCATGGGCCCATTGAGCTAGGAATAACTCTCCCTTGTGTTTCCAGTCCAAGTCTATCTGTGACACTTCTATCTTTGCAGCCTGATTTACCTGCTTGTTGTTTTGGTGTTCCTCATTAGCCCTACTCTTGGGGACATGGGCATCTACATGGCGGACTTTCACAACCAGCTTTCTTACTTGGCAGTGATGTCTTTCCACTCTTCAGCAGCCCAGATTGGTTTTCCCCTACACTGCCAATTAGCTTTTTCCCACTTTTCCAGCCATCCCCACAGAGCATTGGCTACCATCCATGAATTAGTGTAGAGGTAGAGCTTTGGCCACTTCTCTCTTTCAGCAATGTCCAGGGCTAGTTGAACAGCTTTGAGTTCAGCAAGTTGGCTTGATCGACCTTCTCCTTCAGTAGCTTCTGCAACCCGTCATGGGGGACTCCATACGGCTGCTTTCCACTTTCGTTTCATCCCTACGATGCGACAAGAACCATCGGTGAAAAGAGCGTAGCGTGTGTCTTCTAATGGCAGTTGGTTGTATGGTGGAGCTTCTTCAGCACGTGTCACTTGTTCTTGTTCTTCTCATCAGTGAGGCCAAAGTTTTCACCTTCCGGCCAATTTGTGATTATTTCTAAAATCCCAGGGTGATTCAGGTTTCTGATACGGGCGCGCTGTGTGATGAGAGCGATCCATTTGCTCCATGTGGCATTGGTGGCATGATGGGTAGAGAGAACCTTTGCTTTGAACATCCACCCCAGGACCGGTAGTTGGGGTGCCAGGAGGAGTTGTGCTTCAGTGCCGATTACTTTTGAGGCAGCTTGGACTCCTTCATAGGCGGCCAAGATTTCCTTCTCTGTTGGAGTGTAGGTGGCTTCAGACCCTCTGTAGCTTCGACTCCAAAATCCTCGTGGTCAACCTTGAGTCTCACCAGACACCTTCTGCCAAAGCCTCCAGGACAGACCATGGCTCCCAGCTGCAGAGTAGAGCACATTCTTCACCTCAGGTCCTGTCCTGACTGGGCCAATTGCATGAGCAATTTCCTGCTTGATCTGGGCAAAAGCTTGTTGCTGTTCAGGACCCCAATGGAAACCGTTCTTCTTGCGGGTAACCAGGTAAAGAGGACTCACAATCTGGCTGTACTCAGGAATATGCATCCTCCAAAAGCCTATGGCACCTAGGAAAGCTTGTGTCTCCTTCTTGTTGCTTGGTGGAGACATTGCTGTGATCTTATTAACGACCTCAGTGGGAATCTGATGTCGTCCATCTTGCCACTTTACTCCCAGCAACTGGATCTCTCGGGCAGGTCCCTTGACTTTGCTCTTCTTGATGTCAAAACCGGCTTCCAGGAGAATCTGGATGATTTTCTCTCCCTTCTCAAACACTTCTGTTGCGGTGTTCCCCCATGTGAGGAATGAGACAACTCTTAGAAAAAAATTAAAATAATTTATTAAAACTGAAAAATTGAAAAATTACAGAAATTAGAAAAAAATATAAAAATTTGGGATCCTAGTGGCTCAGGAGGTATGCCCCAGGAGCGCAGGGATTAGAGATCTTCAGGCTTATACAGCACTGGACCTCTGATGGAAGAACTTGCAGTGCTGGGCTGACTTTTAGCTAATCCAAAAGTCAAAAAAAAATTATTAAAAGCTCCTTAAAAGGAGTAAGGCTTAAGTACCTAGCACTGGTGTCCACTACAGCTAATCTGCAGGGGTCTCTCCTCCGAGGGTTGCATCATTGTTTTATAGTGCCTTTGCTCCGCCCCAGTCCGCCCACAGCCCACCCACAGCCCGCCCACAGCACACCCCTTTGGTCCAAAGTGATTGGTGCTTTCCTTTTGACAGATCATCTCTGTCTACCAATAGTTTGTCGTTGTCAGGGGGGTGGTAACAGCTGAATTAAGGGTGGTAACATGCCCTCATTAAGATTCAGGTTGCTATGGAGCTTACTTGCAGAATAACGGCTATGGGGCTAAAAAAACAGCAATTGGCTGTTAGGACTGGGGTTTTGGAGTTAGTCTCGAGACTAAAGTGCAAAGCAAAAACTTAAAAACATACTAAAATACATCTAATACCTCCCAAAACATCCACAAAAGCAGACAATGAACATAGGAGAAACAACTCTTACAGTGTGCAAGTGGTTTGAAGTGTGAAAAAGTGATTTTTAACTAGGAAACTTTTAACTGGGAATTTTAACTGGGACTAGTGCAAATGCACTGTTTTGAACAAGTGAGAACACTAATAATGAAGCTTGATAGTGAAAACCATAATAATAAGGCTTGATTTTTGTACCTGGGTTGATGGGTTAACTTTATCATTCAATTAAAAGAGCTGCTTAACTCAAAATTAACTAATTGAGGCACTTAACATGCAAAGACCAAGCTAATAAGGGATTTCATGTATGACACCCCACACAATGATGTCATCAATGTACAGCAAATGTTCTGGAGCCTCACCCTTTTCTAGTGCAGTCTGGATAAGTCTGTGGCAGATGGTGGGACTGTGCTTCCACCCCTGGGGCAGTCGGTTCCAGGTGTACTGCACGCCCCTCCAGGTGAAGGCAAACTGAGGCCTGCACTCTGCTGCCAGAGGAATGGAGAAAAATGCATTGGCAATGTCAATAGTGGCATACCACTTCGCTGCTTTGGACTCCAGCTCATACTGGAGCTCCAACATGTCCGGCACAGCAGCGCTCAGCGGTGGAGTCACTTCATTCAAGGCACGATAGTCCACAGTCAATCTCCATTCTCCTTCCGATTTGCGCACAGGCCAAATGGGGCTGTTGAAGGGTGAGTGGGTCTTACTGACCACCCCTTGGCTCTCCAGCTCACGGATCATCTTGTGGATGGGGATCACAGCATCTCGAGTTGTCCGGTACTGTCGGCGATGCACTGTCGAGGTAGCAATTGGTACTCTTTGTTCTTCCACCTTCAGAAGGCCGACTGCAGATGGGTTCTCTGATAGCCCAGGCAAAGTGTTCAATTGCTTAATGCCCTCTGTCTCCACAGCAGCTATTCCAAAAGCCCACCTGAGTCCCTTTGGGTCTCTGAAATACCCGCTTCAGAGGAAGTCTATGCCCAAAATGCACGGGGCCTCTGGGCCAGTCACAATGAGATGTCTCCTCCACCCATTTCCAGTCAGGCTCACCTCAGCTTCCACCAAGGTCAAATCTTGTGATCCACCTGTTACACCAGCAATAGAAAGAGATTCTACCCCCGCATGCTGCGATGGGATTATTGCACACTGCGCACCAGTGTCAACCAAGGCATCATATTTTTGTGGTTCTGATGTACGAGGCCAACGAATCCACACAGTCCAAAAACCACGGTTTTCCCTGACCTCTACCTGGCTAGAGGCAGGGCCCCTCTATGCCTGGTTATCCTTCTTTCCCTGGGCCTGCATCTTAGAGGCTCCTTCATGGGAATCAGACATGTCATTGTCTTTTCCATCATTTCCAGCAGTTTGACTACAGGCAACTGGAGCTACTTCCTTTTTGGTAGAACTTCCTTTCTGAGACTTGCGCTCCTTCAATTCACGCACTCGTGCTGCCAGAGCATTCCCACCTCCACGTTTTCCCCACTATCACACAGGAAATCCCACAGCTCACTTCGTGGGATGTACTTTCTCTCTTGGGAATGTCCACGTTTGGTATCAGAATCTCTGATCTGTACTGCTGAGATTTGGAGAAGGCCCTCCTCGATCTCCTTCTTAATCTCCTGGAGACTCTTCTCCATCTTATCTTCCATTTTCTGCATACGTGTTTCCACAGCTGTGTGCATGTGTTGGGCCACGCACGGAATCTGCATATGCTCAGAGCTTCACTGCTATATCCTGCACAGTCTCATTCACACCGTAGTCTGGTTTCCTTATTGCTAAAGCAGAAGCGTATTCCTGTGGCCCAAGTTGTATGAGTTTTTGCCACATATATGGAATAACTCTGACCCGGTCTGGACTCCTCAATCCTGGGTCATCTGTGAAGACAATCTCTACCACCCCTAGTTCTCTCAGGCACTGGATCCCTTGTTCTATGGTCTTCCACTGGGTTTGCTGCATGTAGAGATCATCTGTGCACAGATATCTATCCCTTGCACCATCCAAGACCCGTCTCCAGAGACACAGAGTCAGCCCCCCTTATCATCGCTTGGTCAATCACTGGATCACATGACAGGGATCCCAAATGCCTCGCTTCAGCACCGTCCAGCATCACATCATCACCTGCAGCATCCCAAATACGGACCATCCAACTTACTATGGATTCATCTGAGTGTCGGGTGTAATCCTTTCTTAGGCTGTGAAGGTCCTTTATGGACATAGACTCAGTAATGGTTTATGTGCCTGAGTCAGTTGGTGGTTTTGAGGTTCCTTCCCCTGCATCTTTTGAGGTTCCTTTCCCTCCATTATCCTCATCTTTCACTGGGTGATCAGTTTTGATTGTGTGCTTTTTCCTCGTGACAGGAGCCACTGTCAGTGGCTTAGACTCTCCATCTGGTTTGGGCTTGCTGTCTGGTTTGGCTGCAGCCTGAGTGACTGGGGTGGCTGCAGGCTTTGCTGATTGATCTTCCTGCCTCTCTACCATTACCTGCTGCAGTGTGCGATAGGCATATGCCAAAGCCCAACATATTGCAAGGAGCTTGTTCTCATTGGAATTGTCATTATATTTCTCTTTCAGATCTTTCCCACCTCAGCTGGTTTCTGAATTTGTTCAGACAGGAAATCCCAAACTATTGGGTCAGAGAATTTCTTCAGGATTTGGCCCATATCCTCCCAGTCCCCACCCCACTCAGGATTTTCCACTTCTGGGTCAGGTGTCTTGGCAGTCACCCTGGAAATCTGAGCTCTCATTCTACACAAGCTGTGAATCACATGGAGGAAGATTACCAGATTAAATACCAGGAGGAGGGTAACTTTAACATCCAGGGGAAACTGAACATTCTCAAAAGATAACCTATCAAATTTAAAGGGAAGGGAAATCCCGTCTCCTCCTCCTCTAACAATCTGGTGGCAATTACTAATAAATTCCCAAAACAGGCTACTGAAGCTAGGACTGGGGTTAGGACGGAGAAACCACATATCATACACACTTCGAACAGCTGCCTGTACCTCTGTCAACTTCCTATAAATCATTATCACTGAGCACAGGAAGATAGAAATCCGAATTCATCTCACTCCTCTGTAAAATTTACGTATCAGGGACAAGATTGGAGCAAGTTGTGGATAGGCAAACAACCCTAGGGACCAAAAAAGCACCAGTACCTCAATGAAGCCTAAGGACCAGAAAGACATGAGTACATCGAGCCAGAGAGACATCATGAACTCAAACAACATGGTGACTATTTTACCCCAACACAGAATAAGTAAATTCAAACCAAAATGTAATTAGCACAGGATTTTTCACTTTCTTTTGAGCCATGCAGTTGGGCGCCACTAAATTTGTGCCGGTGTGGTCAAATTTAGAAATATATCCTCTGAGGGAAAGCACAACCACCCCTCCCCCACCAGGTTCGGGATAAAATAAATTTTCCTCAAAGGAAAGTGAAGGAGATAAAAACTATTTACCAAACACATGGGAAAAGGATAATAATGCTAAATAATAAAACCCCTCGCCCTGCTGAGAGAAACCTGGGAAAATTTCAGAGTCCTTCTGTAGATCTCTCTCCCCCTCCTCAGAGCTGGGTTGTGGTGGGCTCCCAATGTATTCTGATGTTGGAGCTGTCCAGTAGAGAGAAAAGGGGAAAAACACGAAGTCCCAGGAAAACAAAAGTTCAACTCTCTGAAGGAAAAAGAGCTAAGAAAAAAAAACTGCTGAAAGCTGTCTGGAAAGAAGAAGCAAGCTGGGTGCTTCCCTTCCCTCCCACTCTCCTGCCGCAGCTGAAAAAAAAGTCTCTATATCTATGTGACCTTGAACAAGCTGCAAACTGCTTTGAAAAAGTTTTACTCAGTTTTTCCTTCTCCCTCTCAGGCTCAGTTTAAAGGCATAGAAAGGTACAAAAATTAATTTCTGGGCATAGGGCAGCAATATGGGATACACATCATAAAGTCACCCCAAAACATTACCCCAACTCTCTCAAGCCTGCACACTGTGAGCCCCAGACCCAGAGAAGTCCTGGAGGGCTTGGTGTTGATGCCTTTTGTGTGCAGGGGAGCAGGCTGGTTCTGGACTGGAAAAAGCTATGTGGGTGAGAGACCCCGAGCTCTACATGATGCTGTTAGATTCCTGCAGTGGGATCACCAGTTTTAACCACCTTTAAGATGATCCCAGTCTGCTTTCCAGGGTAAAAGGTCCTACTTTTCTGTACCCATACCTGTCACTTCCTTCAGTGTGCTGGGCTGCCCAGGCAGAAAATTCCTGCAAAAAAAGTCTGGTGTTTTACCTGACAGATTTTCCTGTTGCCTGGAAATCTACAGGAGTCCTGGGTGCAGTGACACAAACCTATTTCTTCTGCAACTAAGGTGTTCTACAGTCTTGGAAAAGTGAAAGGAATGGCTCAATGGGTGGCTGCCACTGAGGAATTAGTGTGGGCTTTCATCCAGCAGCCATATGCTCACAAAGCCAACAGTTCCCTCTTTCCCTCATGGAAGCAGCCACAGAGCAGATCAGCAGAGTGTGAAACTTGCCAGCAGCCGGGTTTGCTGAAGCTCAGACAGCCCTTTGGTTCCCAGAGGCTCTGGGAGTAGCTGTGTGGATGAGTATCTGCAGAGCACAGGAGTGGTGGGAAGGGCCCCGATGAGGCACCAAGCAGGGGAAGAGACCCTGCTAAATGGCCCAGCCCCAGCACTTGTGTGCATCATGCACACCCAGCCCCAGTAGCCCTGCTGGGAGTGGCAGGCAGACCCATATCCATGGCTTTAATTTCCCATCACCTCCAGCTGGTCTATTCTAAGAAAGTCTGCCCAGGATTCATCCACCCAAAGCGTCACACTTCACAGCTCCCTTCCCACGCAGAGCTCGGTTCCTTGCTCTGAATAAACATCACTTCCCTGCCCGCCTCCCCACAGCCAGGCTGCTGCCTGCCTCCCCCTGTCCCCTAGGGAGGTGTGGCATGTCTAATCCACACCTTGGGAGCTGTGTCCTGCTTCCCTCAGTGCAGGAAAAAGGGATAGGGATAAAAACTACACCAGTCTTCCCTCCTCGGTTTCCAACTCCAGCCTGGGCAGGCAGAGGCAGGTACTCCCAGATGGCAACACCAAAAGTTTCAATGCTCAGAGATCTTACCCCAGGGAGGTTCCAATCCACTTCCCAGTGAGCAAATGCCAGTTTTGAGGACAGCAGAAGGTTTGTGGTTCCTGAAGAGTCCCCTCTCTTGACACAGAAAGAGCTGGCAGTACTCAAAAGCTCCTGAGTGATGTCCAGAGGATGGTTCCAGACTCCTTTTGGTGGTGCCCAGGGACAGGAAAAGGAGCAATAGCCATGAACTAAAACACAGGTTCCACCTCAACATGAGGAAGAACTTCTTTCCATGGGGGGTGGCAGAGCCCTGGAACAGCTGCCCAGGGAGGGCGTGGAGTCTCCCTCTCTGGAGACCTTCCAAACCCACCTGGACAAGCACCTGCTCCAGGTGACCCTGCCTGGGCAAGGGGTTGGACTGGGTGATCTTCAGAGGTCCCTTCCAGTCCTAATGATTCTGTGATTCTGTGATGTGGGTTTTGTCCCAATGATGTGCATTTTGTCCCAGTCCTTCCTACAACAGAAACAACTAATTTGTGTGAAAGCTCCCTGCCAGCTCCATCACAGCACCGGTGTAAGAGACTCAGAGAACCTCCTGAGGCATCTCAGAGGTTACCACAGCCAGAAGCTAAGGGCAGGTTCAGAATCCTGCTTTTAGGGCTCAGGGTAATGCTCAGTAATGAAGAAACTGTACTGATCCCAAACATGGAACACCATCCGACTCTGGAAGGACACTTGAGTAAGCAAAGACTGTGACCGTGGTTAATCTGTGACATATCTGTGACAAGTTTCCCAGGAAAGAGATCAAGAACTCTTTCTGTCGGGACTGATGGGATGTGAAAATCCAAGGAAAAACAAAGAGAGATTTGGCCACCTGGGGAATGTACTCATGGAGAGCCCAGCAAACCCAGATACAGGAGATGACAGACTGAGATGGATGAGAGGACTTAGTATTAAGCTACGCCAGGGAAGGTTCAGGCTGGACATCAGCAGGAATTTCTCCATGGAAAGGGTGGTCAGGCATTGGAAGGGGCTGCCCAGGGAGGTGGTGAAGTCCCCATCCCTGGAGGTGTCCAAGGAACAGCTGGACATGGCACTCAGTGCTCTGCTCCGGGTGACAAGGTAGAGATTGGGCACAGGTTGGACTCAGTGGGCTTGGAGGTCTTTTCCAACCTGGATGATTCTGTGATATCACCACAACCAGAACCATTAAATAGTGAGACTGACAATTTCTACCCTATTCCAATCTCTCACAGGGATAGTTGGCAGTACATGAAAGCTCCAACAAGCCCCACGTTGCAGCCTCACAACTGCAATCATCCAACACACTGCATTCTCCCAGGACTTCAGTGATGAAAAATTCAGAGATAACTAAATTCACCATTTTACCACTTGCAGCGATCAGCTCAATGTCAGGCCAACACAGGGCAGGCAGTGGCTCATATCTCTATAAATCTGTGATTTTTATGTCATTTAAGCCTTGAAATTTTACCCCACTTTGGTCTGAGCAGACTTCAGTGTCCTCAGGCTGATACCTGAATAATCAAGGGCAACTCCTTCTTCCTCTTGTCCCTCAGCTTTGGCTACAAAGGACACTCTGCATTAAAAAAAAACCCCAAAAAACAACCACCATAGTCTGGTAGATGGTCTGGCCCAGAGCTTTTGGCAGGTGCTCCTTGAGGCAGCCATAATCACTCATTTAAATCTCATTTATTTTTATTTTAGAAAGCTTCCTAACAACACAAAAGATTTCTTTCCTGCATCTCATTGGAATTGTGTGCACATTGCCATGGCAACCATGCCAGAGATTTTTTTGTGGTCCAGGACCCATTTTATTGGTTATTAAATATCTGTGCAATAAAAAAAAAATAAAATAAAATAAAAAAATATATATATAGCTTTGTTCTCCCATCTGTTTGTTCCATCTGCTTATTTCCCAGTGAAATACAACCATTTGGCTCAGCCACAGCTTTCTCCCTTTCCTCATGGGACTGGCTGAAGGAAAGAGAGAAGCATCTACTGGTGGTCATGGAAGTGGTGGAGGGGAGGAAGAGGAATGGAAGACATTGATGTGGACACCAACCTGACCATCACACACAAAGAAAGGCCTTTAACTGATGACGACACATTGCAGTCTGAATTCCTGCCCATTTGCAGTTATCTCCCAGGTGGGAAGGGGAAGAGAAGCTCAAGAAGATACTCTGGCCAACACATTCCCCATCTGTTGCTGGTGGAGCAGCAGTGTCCTGGCTGCAGCTCAACCACAGCAGGTTTGTTTCCTGACACAGGGTCACTGGGGAAGTGGAGTCAAATGTTGTGTCACTGGTCAGCAACAGGAAACTCATCACAACTCAGCTGCTTCCACTGAGAGTCCTTCTTACCTTCCCAAAAGGGAAGGACAAAAGTATCACTCCATCCCAGTACACACTGTTCTGTGGAACGGAAAAACACCAGTAACAAGATCTCTGTGCTGAACTGATTGTGTTCTTCCCAGAAGTCCCTCTGTGCCACACTGACCGTGTTCCTCCTGACAGCCCCCTCTGTGCTGAACTGACCTTGTTCCTCCAGCAGCCCCTGTCTGCCAAAGTGACGGTGTTGCTCCCAAGTTTCCTGCCCGGATCAGAACCTGTGCCAACAGCTGTTTGACATCCCCCCTCCCAGGCATGAATTCCTCCTGGCAGTGTTTGCCTTGCCTGCCCACCCCCACAGCTCTGCTGGGAGAGAGGATGTGTTCCCAGCCTCCCAGCTCCCTCTCATTATTTAAGCTGTCAGCTGTTAATTATAGTGCTGCATTTCAACTTGATGCTTCCCAGGGGGCCAAACCACGCTATCAGACCCAAATCGGTTCCCAGTGGAATATTTTTGGAGACTCTGCTAGAAGCGAGCCTTTGCCTCTATTAGCCATGGTGAGACATTCCTGACTGCTCTCAGGAGACTGGAACTGCACTTGCTGCTTTAAGACCCACACCTGCACTTCTTGCCCTTCAGAGCCAACATTCCCGCTCTCTAGATGGGAGTAATGGCTTTCTTAAGGATATGAATATAAGGATATATTGCTTTTAATGATATAAAGCTATTAGAAAGTGTCCAAAGGAGGACTATGAATATGGGGAAGGCCCTGGAGAGGCCACATGAGGAGCAGCTGAGGTCATTTGGCTTGTTCAGCTGGAGGAGACTGACTGAGACTCACTGGGGTCTGCAGCTCCTCCCCAGGGGCAGCTCC
Organism: Aphelocoma coerulescens; assembly: GCF_041296385.1. Taxonomy (NCBI): domain Eukaryota; kingdom Metazoa; phylum Chordata; class Aves; order Passeriformes; family Corvidae; genus Aphelocoma; species Aphelocoma coerulescens. The sequence goes on along the minus strand of NC_091040.1, from coordinate 6,566,180 downwards.
AACCTCTGCTCCCTGGGACCAGGGATGGGACCCAGGGAATGGCTGGAGCTGGGCCAGGGAGGTTTAGGTTGGATATCAGGGAAAGATTCTTCCCCCAGAGGGTGCTGGGCACTGCCCAGGCTCCCCAGGGAATGGTCCCGGCCCCGAGGCTGCCAGAGCTGCAGGAGCGCTGGGACAGCGCTGCCAGGGATGCCCAGGGTGGGGTTGTTGGGGTGTCTGGGCAGGGCCAGGAGCTGGACCTGATGATCCTGTGGGTCACTTCCAGCTCAGGATGTTCTGGGATTCTCTGAATCACACAACCATGACCACCAGGCTTCGAGGACCCACACATTCCTCTTGGTGAGGAGGGTGTTCCCATGCAGTTCCCCAGCGAGTGGTCAGGTCAAGTGAGAGCAAACATCTGAGAAATGGATATGATGCTGATATTCTCTAGCTTGTAGCAACATTACCCAGCCAAGTTGTCCCTTTGCCTCGTGTGACCACAGAAACATCTGCTTCAAATGCAGAAAAAAGTGAACAAGTGCAGTGATCAAACCATCAACCTGCTCAGGGCAAGAGCATGGGGGAAATAATGGAGTAGACTGTATCATGGGGAAAGGCTTGAGAATCTTGACAGAAAAGCACCCATCTCCCTTGACTGTGTTAAGTGAGACATTGCTTTGTGGGGATTTTTTTCCAGGAGAATCAGATGTGGCGGGTCAGATGTGCCAGAGGAAACTTAAGGGCTGGATGAAGAGTGCTGCAGAAAGGACCTGCTGCTGGCACCACCTGCCCATTGTGGTCACTCAAGGCCAGCTGAGCACCACAAAATACAGTCCAGCCCAGGGACAACAGCCAGGAGAGTCCAGCTGTGTCTCTGTCTCTCTCAGCTGGCTGGAAGCATTTTACTCAACATCTACAGAGAAATCACTGTAAGAGACTTCACAGCATTCTTAGCAGGATGTAACTCATCCTAAAAACAACAAAAAGCAGAAAAGAGGCAATAAATGAAAAAGAACTAAAATAGAAATGTGAAAATTGTATTGCATTGAGCCATAATTATAGTTGAGAACAGCCTTTGCACCAGGAGATTCAGGGTGGCTATTCAGCTTTGCCAAATTTGCATAAAAACACCTCAGCAATTATAATTTTATCTTGAATAGGTATTGTTTTAATTGTGACTGCTTTGCCTGCTCTGCACTAACTGCAGAAATTACAAAAGTGCAGCAGTAGGGCTGTGGATGACTTTGGCTTCTCCTTCCTCCAGCCACCTCAGTGCCCCATCAGATCCTCTGTCTGACCCCCCAAAGTCTGTGCAATGCAAAACAAACCCTGCAATGCTGAAATAATCACAGCCTCTAATTACATCCCAGAGGGAGTGTGCAAAGAAACCCCGTACCTTCCTGCCCAGGACAATAAAGCTCCAGCAAAGCTGCCTCAGAATGTGATGCCGAGCACAGACCCACTGGGGCACCTGGTGGTGAGGTCAGCAACTTGAGCTCCAAGTGGTTTCACTTAAAATCAACTCTTCTGACAAACACTGGTTCTCTGAGAACTTAAACCCTCAGCAAACCCTCAGAGAAACCCTTTTCAGGTAGCACCCACCATCATCTAATTACGTTCAGTAACTTAATTCTCACTGCATGATAGTCTAACATCCAGCCGAAAACCTTGGAGCAGCCTGGTCTAGTGGAAGGTGTCCTTGCCCAAGCAGGGGGTTGGAACTAGACGGTTTTTAAGTTCCAACCCAACCCATTAATCTATGATTCTATAAATTATGCTGATGTGCTCACTTGTCTTTCAGTGTATGTGAACAGTCATTTATCAAACACTTTTTCTGGGACTGGTAACCCCTGCCCCCTTAACCTTTTCTGACCTGACCCGAACACACTTGACCCGCAGTTCTGTGGAGGGAGTGGTTCAGGCAGGGACCTCTCTAATTTGTCATCTTTTAAGGCATGATACTCAAAAAAAGACACTGTCCAGCTGAGAACTCCTCAGCAGTGAGCAAAGTGCATTAATTATCTCCTGCATCTTGCATATGACAGCAAGTGCTGTATCCTTGGAGGAGGAAGAGCAGACCAAGTGTTCGTGGTCTTTTTGAGCTTGAAAGAAAAGATATGCAAAATTTACCAGAACACTTTTAATTAATTGCTGCCTACTGACAGCAGCTGGCAAGACAGCCCTTTGCCCATCAGCATTCAGACAATTAGCTCTGTCCTCCACTTGAGATGGTGGAGCAGCTCTGTATTTATTCATATTTTGGGTGAGTTCAAAGTGAATAGCTTCTGTGATTTATTGTCTGCACAGAAAAATCTCTACATCTCATTTCTTCGAGAAGTGCTGTCTCCAGCTCAGGGATCAAAGCACTGCCAAAGAGGCATTCTCCTCCGGGAAGGGTCAGGACTGAGTTTTTCACTTTGTTGGTACCTTTTGGCAGGAGCTGTCTGTGACACAGAACCTGTCCTTAGAGTCATAAAATGGTTTGGGTTGGAAAGGACCTTGAAGAGCCTCTCATTTCACCTCCTGCCACCTTCTACTAGACCAAATTGCTTCAATGCCTCACCCTCTGGAATGTCTGCCCATTGCCACTGATGCCAGAGTGCTGAAGGCACTAAGTAGATTTTCCTTTGGAGCACCCCACCTGTGTGCCACCCCCAGCTCATCCCACGTGTCTTCAGGACAGGAATGCAGCCCTTTGGCTCCCTCAGACCCCCAGCAAGGGGGGCAGTCCCAGCAAGGGGGGCTCTGGTGCAGGAGGAGAGTTTGAGCAGTTCCTGAGAGCACAGAAAGGAGCGGTTGTCATGGATACCAACACGCAACAGAGGGTCGATTCTGCTCTGCTCTGCCTGTCCTCCCTTGGCCCCATCGTGTGGATCCGTGGAGCACCCACTCCACAGCACGGAGGTAAAGAATATTGAAAACTAAAATCTGCATGGGAGCAAAAGTGCAGTATTTAAGGGCAGAGTCCCCAGCCTCTTCAAGCAGGACAGCTAATCCCAAATGCACAAAGCCAGGACACACTTCGGGTATACAGTTGCTGATGGTGGAAAAGGGCTTGGCAGCTTGGGGAGAAGATCTCAGTCCTGAACTTACTGAGGAGATAAACCTTTTCTGGGCTGGATTCAGGCCCCTGCAGAGCACTGGGCATCAGCTGTACTTGGCACTTTGCCCCTGGCTGTGTAGGACTGACTTTGTGACCTCCAGAGGTTTTAGAAATTTCACCGTGTTTTCATTTTCAAAGGAAAACCTCTCCCCAGCTATAAAGCTGACAGGTCTGATTATTTCATGCTGAAATGTTTTGTGTTTTCAATTTGAAACTAGTATTTCTATTTATCCAATACATTTTTGTTTGTTTTTCCTTCTGGCCAATCAAATTTTCCCATTGCCTTTTCCCCATAGAGTTCATCACAGTGTTCTGGTTGGATTTCAGGCATAAAATTCTGGACCAAACTACTTTTTTTTTTTTTTTTTTTTTTTTAATGGCATTTATTGTGAGACCTAGGAAAGATGAAACTTTGGTTCCTGAATTACTTCTGAAAAGGTTCTAGTATATGCACACGCATGCACAGAATTGCTCTAACAGAAGACCTTTTTGGATCCAGCAGGACTGAAATCTAGTAAAATTAGAATATTTTCAAGATGATTGCTTGCAAACATAAGCATCAATTACTTATCTCAGTCTGGTTAAGCAGCAGTGTGGGCAGATGACTACAAATAGTTGTGTTGCTGCCACTTACTGCCTTATCACTCCACACCAAAAATCCCTTTGGTTTTCCTAATGATCTTGGTCTTTTTCTTAGATCCCAGTGCAGGGAAGCATCTAAACTTACACTGACACAAACAACCCCAGATGCTGAAAATAACGTGGGTGCTTAAAATTAAATGTGGGCTTTTGAATTAAACCCAAGCAGGAGCAGCCTTTGTTTATCACGTTCATTAGGAACGGGAGCCCCGGGTAGGCAGGGGGGTTTAAACTCTCACACGGTGTAGGGAAGAACCAGGAACTCACAAAACATGACGAACTGAAAGAGGTTTTTAACGAACCCTGGGACAGAGCGTTCACAGACGTGTGTGCCAGACCCAGGCTTGTTTCAGCCCTGCTGGACAGCTGCCCATCTCCAGGCCACCAGTCCTGCTCTGCTCAAACCTCTTCCATGGCCCAGTTCTTTGAACCCTCCAGGAGGAGACTGACTTGGGGATTGGGAATTTTACTGCCAGGCTTTTACTCAGCCCTGGATTGCAGGGATGAACCAGCTTGTATTGAGAGCCACCCACTCCTTCCCCATCTACTTTGACTCAGTGATCCTTGTGGGTCCCTTCCAACTTGGAATATTTTATGATCTGTGAACTCCCAGTCCAGCCCACCCAGCCAGGGACAGGCGACAGCCACAGTCCTTGCCCCCAGTCCCCAGGCCCTGCCACAGCCCTGCTAATTACACTTGTCTCAAGACTAGTCAGAAGGAATCTGTTCCCTGCAAGCTGAGCTGAGTTGGGCAGCAGCTGCCACTGCCTCCTCATGCCAGGCTGTGCCAAGCCAGCGTTGTCACACTCTGCTGGGTCCCTGGCACTGGCTCAGCCTCCTCAAGGCAGCAGAGAGACATTAGCTGTGCCTCATTAGTGTGGTGGTGGTGGTCATTCCAAAGGGGGTTTCATAGAATCCCAGAATACTCTGAGTATGAAAGGACCCACAGGATCATCAAGTCCAACTCCTGGCCCTGCACAGACATCCCAACAATCCCACCCTGTGACTGAGAGCATTGTCCAAACGTTCCTGGAGCTCTGGCAGCCTCAGGGCCATTCCCTGGGGAGCCTGGGGCAGTGCCCGACACCCTCTGTATTTGCAGCCCCCTTTAGGATTTTGCTGAGGGGAGAAGCTGGGAGTGGGTGACAAGGTTGAGCACATCCAGACGCCACAGCAGAGAGGGAGCCTTAGTGCTTCTTGGTCCCTGTGTCTCAGGAAATGCACAAATTCCCTCTAGGGGCTTCAGCTCCAGCCCAATAGAGAAACTTTAAGGGGATAGACCCAGAACTGACTCACCTGTTCTCCCATCTCCTTTCCTCAAGGTCTCCACTCTCCCTGCTTCAGAGATCCTGGAAGCTGGCACTCCCTTTTTCTACACCTTCAGCTTGCTGATGCCAAAGTTGTTTTTAATCCCCTGCTGCAGCCCCATAGACTGGAGAAGAGCTGTGAAGAGCAGCAGAACCGTGGAGCTTCATAGGGAAGCACTGGCCCTCCTGCAACCTCCTTCCTGCAGCTCCCACCTGAAGGCTCACAGCCCCTGCTCTCACACACCATGCACTCGTGCGCTACTCCACCTCCACTCCACAGAATTGTTCAGGTTCAAAAGCCCTCCAAGATCACCGAGTCCAGCTGTTCCCCAGCACTGCCAAGCCCGCCAAAACCCATGTCCACAAGTGCCACATCTGCAGGTTGTTTGAACAAGTTCCAGGGATGTTGATTTCACCACTTCCCTGGGCAGCCTGTGGCAGGGCCTGCCTGCCCTCTCAGTGCAGGAAGGCTGGTCAAGCCTTGAAACACTTTGCTCCTCTCCCTCCTCTCAGCCCCAGGCAGTTCCTAGCATTCCTGCCCAGGAGGCTGTGGATGAATAGCACTGGTTCTTTCTTGAACCCCAGCAAACAGCTGCCAGCCCAGACTTCCTGTGAAATTTCTTGGGACAGCTTCGTGCCCTGAAACTACTGAGCACAAGCCTGCAGCTAGGCCAGTGCCCCTGCTCTGAATTTCGTTCTATGCTAAAAAGCAGAACAAGCCCCTCCTCCTCTTGCATTTTAAATCCAGAACTTCCTTTCTCTAAGAAGACCCAGTGTCTGTTAAATGTGCTAGCTTCCTGCACAGTATTGCTGCCCTCTTCTGGGCTCTCCGGCAGCCACCGAGCTCAGCAAAATCCCAGCAACAGATGCCAATCCTTGAGGTCAAGAAAGTGGGAATCCTTCCCAAAGCCCTGTGTCCCCACATGGCAAGGCCCGGCTCTGAAAATGAAGGTATTTTAGGTTGTGCTTTCTCTTGCCCTGTCCTATGAACCCTGACCCCACTAAATGCTCTGGCTTTAGCTCTTCCCTGGGGCTGCTTTTTCAGTGGTGTGTAAAAAGTGGTATGGGAAGGAAACTGAGTGCAAGACTGACTGGGAATGTTGCTTTCTCTCACTTGGTTTAACCCGTATGATGGGTCTCCCTGTAACTCCCAAATCCCACTGTGTCTGGAGCAGCCAGTGCTGCAGAGATCAATTAGAAGCCAATCTTTATTTGCAAAAAAAGTTGTTGTCAGAGCTATTTGGGAAGAATAATTCAGAGAGAAGGGTGTCCCTCTTTCCCCTTGCTGGATATTTCAGCCAGTGTGAGGTGGTTAGGGGCACAAACAAAATGGAGAATGGTGGCTGGAGGGATGCTGGGTCTCATGAGATCCGAGTCTTTATGTGCCACTCACCTGCTCCACAGACCTGCTCCTTCCTTGGGGGGCTCTTTCCCCTCCTGCCCCTCTTTTCCCTCATGGGAGCAGAGCCCATCACAGCCCCTGCCTTGCCCTGCCATGCCCAGCAGCAGGCAGGATCAGCCACCTCCATCCCAACAGGGCTTTGGCAGTGAGTCCAGGCTGCTCTCCCTGTGGATGAAGACATGGTCCAGGCCAGAGAGAGAGACAAATGCTGAGGACACATTTGAGGAATTTCAAGGCATTGCAAAGAGCAGGCCTGGAGCTGAGGGGAGAGGAGGGTTGGGAATTCACTGGGGCAAGCTGGGAACCTGTGTGGCATGTGGATGGACGAAGCCCCACCTGGGACCATCCTACAGGGAAACTTCAGGTTATGTGCTTAGAGGAGAGAAAATGCCAGGAGCTGTTGAAATAAGTGGCAGGAAGTGAGGCTGTGATGAGCAGAGCTGTGGAGACCAGAGTCAGACTGGGACTCGTCCACTCATGTTGGCTGTTGAGGGGTTTTGCAGCTTAGGGAAAGCTGAAGGGGGTTTTCCCCTCGCGTGCTGACAAAAGGAAGCCCAGAGGTCAGAGCTACAACCCCTCTGGAAGGCGGCAATCCCCGCTGAGACACACAAAAGGAAGGGGCAAAGCTCCTCACCCAAGGGAGCTTTCCTCCTGTTGCTGGAATGAAGGCAAAGCAGAAAGAGAGGGGACTCTCTGTATGTGTTCCACACAGGTTTATCCCACTGAAGACACAGGGACAAAGAGCCGACTTCTTGACAGGGTCCAGGGATTTTATACTGAGTATGGAATAGGTGGGGAAAGGGATCTCAGCCAATGGGGTAAAGGCAAGCAGGTGGGGTTGACAGCAAGGGAACCAATGGGGACAACACATAGGAGGGACTTAGGGAAGGATCCAATGGGGCGTCGAGGAACCAAGAACTTTCTAGAACTGATACATATTAAACAAGGGATATAAATATACATAACTTCATACATAAAAGAGGGAGGGGAAACATTAACCAATCATGGGAAAATGTGCAAACAGCAGGAGAAAGGAATTTATGTGTTCTTACCCTGACTGCAAAGTTGCATGCTGAACTTGAGTTGCTGACCACCACAGCTGGTTGTCTGAGTTCTCCTCAGGAGACAGAGTGGTGGGAGCCACCTGCACTGCCGCAGGCTGTGGCTGGGAAGCCACATCCTCTGCCCAGGTCACTGGCAGAGTGGGCAGCAGAGGGGAGGTGTCACCAGCAGCTGGACACAGGCTGTACGTGGAGAGCTCCAGGAAGGAGGAGCTGTGGGTAAGGGAGATCCAGCAGGAGAGCTCTGCAGGTCTCTCCTCTTGGTGTTCCCAGCTGGGGATGGGAAGGTGCTGGCTGGCACAGTGGCTGGGAGGTCCCGAGGAAAGGACAGTGGATCTCCAAGGGGGAAAGCAGAGGGTGGGTGCTCAGGCCCAGCTCAGGGGGTGCTCAGCTCACTCCAGTTCCTCTCCAAGGCACCAGTCAGTCTTCCAAGGAATCAGAGTAGATTATATCCACCTCTGCACTGATCTTTTACCTGAGCAATCCCAAAGCACCAGAGTCAGCATCCCCAGGGTCCCTAACACCTCGGGTCCCCTGGGGGCTGGGTAGACACGTAGAGCACAGGGCATCCTGCCCTGCTGGGCAGTGTGGAGCATGCTGTTACCATGGCAACAAGGAATCTGCTGCTTCTCCCTGTCACCGGAGTGATGCCTCAAAGGCTGGGCAGCCTCATCTTCCTGCCCACCTTGCTAGCACTCACCGGGTCTGGCCTTTGTGGGAAACATGGCCCTGGGAGGAATCTGGGAAGAAGAAATAACAGCTGGGGACCTCCTAGAAGGAGAGGATGTTAGGAGAGATGATCAGAGGGATAGAGGTGTATGAGAGTACTATTCAAGGCTTTTTTTTGGTAGCAATCGTAGCAGAGCAAGAGGCAGGGGAAACCCAGAAATCCAGATTGAAGGTGAATTTGCTTTGCACTTCAAGAGGGAAACTCCAGGGTCTCCACCTGTGGAGGGTACCTAGAATTGGCTCTGGGAACAGCTGAAAAAATAAGAATATGTTGAAGAAAATAGGGAATTGTGGTTTTGAGGGGAAATTATACTCACAAAAGTCTCAGGGTAAGAAAAGACAGAAGCTGCTAAACAAAGATCAAGGTGTGGCCACACGCTAGGGAGGACTTCCTGCCAGCTTGGGTCATCCTGAAAAGCACAGCACCAGCTTCCAACAGGAAGTTTGGATTCAAGCCTGGGATACTTTAGTCAGTCTCTTGCTTTGGAGTGGAATGTCTTTTAAGAAGGGTGTGTTTTCTTAATGTTGCTGTTTGTCCTGGAAATGAACTTTAGATTCCTATGATTGTCCATTCCTATGATTGAGAACTACAAGTGAGCAGTTTGAATATATGGACAGCGAGAAGCTTGGGAAGAGGAAAGCTAAAAACTCTTTCTCACTTGTACAGGGTTTCTGGAGGTGGGATGTAGGGGGAGGGACAAGTGCTTTTAGGGTAAACATGTTCAGATCATACTGCTGGCTTGTGAAAAAAATGTGTCTATAAGAAAACAGCACAAAGTAAGGAAAAAAAGAAGAGAAATATGAAAACACCCACCACTTCATTTAAGATCCAACAAAGTACATACAACAGCTCAGAGACAGCAGAAGGCACCAGCAATTATTCTTGGGGAAAATCTTGCCAAGCTAAGGCAGCTCTCCCTCCCTTCTTCCCTCCCTCTCTCTCCCTGTCCTCCCAAAATGGTGAAATAATGAGAAAATCCATGAAAAGCTTACACTTCCCAGCCCCGTGGCTGGGAGGGGTGGGGAGCAGACACGGCAAGGGCAGCCTCACCCCTCATCCTGGCTGGAGCCAAAGGAAGGGGCAGGGCTGGGTTTGTTTCCAGGCTGTGCCTATGGAGAAAACTTCACCCTGGTGAACAATGGGATGAGCAAATCCTTAATGTTTCTTTAAAGAGAAAAAAAAAAAAATCACACTACACTCCAGATCTCAGTTTTTTTCTGACATTTTTAGCATAAATAAACCAAGTCTGGTCTGAAATCACTTGGGATAAAACCAAGCAGCAGAAGGAATGAAGATTTCTTGTGGTTTGTGGTGTGGGGCTGTGCATCCCTCCTGCCTGGTGTGGGCTGAACCATGGATCTCCCTGATCACCTTTTTTACTGAACATGCTGGAACTTGATAGTACCTTTGAGATCTCCACTTCATCAAATCCGAGTGAAACTCATGTTAACAAGTTATTGCAAAGAAGGCAGGCGGCCAGGCCAGACTCTGAATGACTCCGTGGATCTCATTTCCTGAGGGAAGCAGGCTAAAAATAGAAACGATCTGAGGCAGGTGCAACATTTCTGAATTTCCCTGGTTTTGCATTTTAACTCATCAGCTCATTAAGGGATTTGTTTGTGAGTTCTCAGATGAGTTTAGCAGTCACTGAACATGTGCTGTGGTGGCAAGAGGAGGGATACCCTTCCTACATAGCAAAGAGATTCCTGCTTGAAATGCAGAATTCGGGCTCACACACGAAGCTGAACTTGGCTCATCCATAGGAAAATGCCCAGAACACAGATTCACTTTCTTACCATCTTAGAGTTCTTCTTAGTCCTGTGCTTGTCTTGGAAAGAGCACAACCAGTGCCTCAGTAAGTACATGGAAAAACCATCCTGTGTTGTCCTGAGTAGGAATTAACCTCCCTTTCCCCAGAGGAGCAAAGTGAGTTACCCCTACATGCTAACTCCATTTATAAATAAGAATTGACACAGGAGTAGTTTCTGCACCCTCCGTGGTTGGAAACGAGGCATCTGGGGTTGGTGGGCATTCTGCATCACTCCTGGGCTCGTTTTACCTTGTGAACAGCTAAGGGTTGTTAATAAAGGCAGGAGCTGCCCTGATACCACTCAGGGTTAACCCTGGTGGGGCCAGGCCCTTCTCTGAGACCTGAGAAGGGCTTTCAGCGCTCAGCAGAGTCCAGTTCTCCTGTGGGCTGTTCCATATCTGTGAGGAATGCAGAGGGAGAAGCAGCATACAAGCAGGGGCAGGAACAGGGGCATCAGCTGGGGAGCAGAAAGAACAGTGTGGAAGAGCAGGCTGGGGGTGGAGGGAAGCACAGCTCCTCTGTATTTTGGATATTATCATATCTGGGAGATGGGTATGGGTGGTCTGGGGGAGCAGAGGGCTGAGGGGGCAGTAGGTTCAGCCTGAAGGCGCCTGGAGAGGCTCAGGGCAGGATGTGCAGGATGATGATGCCCGTGTGGCAGGTGACACAGGGACATAAAGGAGGAAGGAAAATCGCGGTGGCCTCTGCCAGAGGGAGGTGAGATAGCGGGAAAAGGACAGCAGAGGGTAGCAAATGCCTGGATTCCTCTCCTGGGCTCTTGTGAAATGCAGGCTTGGCAGCGTGTGCAGCCTGGTGCAGATGCACAGTGCACATCTGGGCAGGTTTTGTTAAAAGATAAAAGGGGGAACAAGGCGTTTTGATGAGCTAGATATGGTCTCACCACAAAGGCTTGTTCTGAAAGACATTTACTTTAGAAATTCCCTGCCAAGATATCCCCAGTGACCCCACTACCGCCAGGGAGAAGGCGAGGCAGAATGTGAGGCTTTGATTAGAATCAGAGGAGAAGGTTTTGACCAAATGAAAAGAAACTTCTCTGCGTGGGGATTTCATTTCCCATGAACAGCAGCAACGTTGGTTGCTATTTGGGCAGCTTCTTCCTAACTTTTAGGGTCTGAGCTTTGTCCACCTGTGCTGGGATGTTGTGCCTGTGGACTGCAAACATGGAGATTCTCACCCCTGGGTCCCCTCCACATGCCACCCTGCTCTCACTTGTTCAGAGGGGGAGCAGGTTTCCTTACAGACATGCCCAGGTACAAACTGAGAGCCCGGTAAGGCTTTGCACTCGTATCTTAGGACCTGAAGCCGTCCGTGGGCCTAAATCCCTCTCATAACCCTGGGCCTGCACAGCAGCCCAGCTGGTCCTGCTGAGGTTTCACCCCTGTCCAAGTTTCCTGCTGCTCCTTGTGTGCTGCATGTTCCCTTTATAATACAGGGGATGGGGCAGGGGGATGGTTAAAAATGCTCTAAGTGTCATTAGCAGCCCAGGGTTGATCATTAGGCAGCCTCCTTTTCTCTCTCTCTGCAGATGTAGATTATCCATGTCAGGCTCAGTGCTTGTCTTTGACCCTAAAGCAGCTGGGAGATGGCCTCAGCTGCTGGCTCAGGTCATCACATCAAATAGGATCATTCATCTTCGTGAGAGAGCTGGCTGGGCAGGCCCGTGTGCCAGGCCATTCCCTGCTTCTGGCTGGGGGGGGATTAGGATTTTTAGGTGGTGGAGAAGGGTGCAGAGCCCTGGCAGGGAACAATTGCAGTGGTCAGTCCTGGGCTGGTGGCACCTGGGGTACCCCAGGGCAGAGTTAAGGCTGGTCCCTGCTCTTCACCAAAAATCTTTTCAATCCTCACTGAGTTATTTTTATGACTGTAGGTGCCTCTGCAAAGCATGAAGGAACGGAGCTTTCTCATTGAGGCATATTAAGTTTGATAAAATCAGTTTTCAGGATCATGCCATCTGCCAGAGAAGCTCTTGCAGAGACACAAGAGCAGCATCTTCTCTGCTGATAGGTGGCACTTCAAGTGATCCTAACTGCTCGTTTCTGTGATGAATCTTCAGTAAGTGGGTTACATATGGGACAGGAGCAGTTGGGAGGAAGTCTCTTACATGTATACAAGACTCTGCTTAAATTCACAGGGCCTGGCACATCAGGCACATAGAGCAGGGGAGAAATCACAAACTAGAGACCAAATGGGAGATGCATTTTTGGGCTTGTAGGGTCAATATTCCCTGTTTAGGCTTGAGTCTTACCATCCTGTCCTCCTGGCATGGAAATCCACAGCCAAACACAATCCCCTGGCCATGGGATACTGGAAAAGTGGCAACTTAAAACATCACTTGATGGAGGAAGATACCAATGTGCACGTGATTTTCAGAGCTGGTTTATCTGACTGTTTACTGATCAACACACCCCATTTTACACCCCTCTGTTGTAAACAACAGGACCAAGTATTAGCACTTAGAGACAATGATCGGGCTGAGACCAGGTACTCAGGAATATTTTCTCTGCAGTTTTTGCTCTGAATTCAACCTAATATTGCAGAGCTTTCAGTTCTGCTTTAAAGACAGATACATCTCTTTTTCCCTTTGAACAAAGGAAGAGATTTTCCCCTTGGTTTTGTATTTCTGAGTCATTCCACGTTATAGCAAATCTCTGGCAAAATTGCAGTTAAGGCTAAATGGTCACTTCAAATTTAAGTCTGCTTTCCAGCAGATTTATACCTTTTAAACACAAACAATTGCTCTTCTGGGATGAAAATTTCTCCTCATTTGGTCTCACTCTGATGTCAAAATACTCTGGAATATGGGAAGAAAAATCAGCCTGAATCCCTGACATGGCTGAGAGCACCTCTTCCTTTCCAGCTGGTTTCCCCTGTGCTGATGGCTGAAGAAGCCATAGTTCCTCTAATTTTAGCTGTAATTAGGGGTAATTTAGCCTCTCTCTGAAAGTGAGAGCAAACAAAAATGCAGTGCTTGGCAAACAGGGTGGGATGTTGGGTCTGTGGAATGGGTTATTAGCTCAGGGCTGATAAGTAGGATTTTCCATGTCTGCTCTGCTTGAGATGATCTGGACGAATACAGACGATCACTTTGCTGCATCTCACTGCCTCCTTCTATGGGAGAAAAAGACTCTGTCTTCTGCCAAAGCCAGATCCTAGCCCCGGTGCTGGTACTCCATGCAGCAGTCCCGAAGGAGCGTGGAGAGAGGAAAACCTTTGCCCCAGAAGACCAGACAGGTGCAGCTGTCTGTGGCATCGATGCCATCAGCTCTTAGATCTTCCTCTGTCCAAAAGAGGGCCATGAAGATGGGGAGGGGTCTGCAGGGGCCACACGAGGAGCAGCTGAGGGCACTCGGCCTGTCCAGCTGGAGCAGAGGAGGCTGAGGGCAGAGCTCAGCGGGGGCTGCAGCTCCTCCCCAGGGGCAGCTCCGATCTCTGCTCCCTGGGACAGGGACAGGACCCAGGGAGCGGCTGGAGCTGTTCCAGGGGGGTTTGGGATGGAGATCACGAAAGTTTCACCCAGAGGGTGCTGGGCACTGCCCAGGCTCCCCAGGGAATGGTCCTGGCCCCGAGGCTGCCAGGGATGCCCAGGGTGGGGTTGTTGGGTGTCTGGGAACGGCCAGGGTGGGACTGGGAGATTCTTTGGGTCGATTCTTCCAACTCAGGATCTTCCCACACTGTACCCAGAAAGCAGGTCCCAAAATCCTGTCTCCAGCCACAGCAGCGAGGTGACACAGCTGTCCCAGATACAAGAGAACAGCTGGAAGGTGCAGAGAACAGGGTGCAGCCCAGGACCATCAAGTTAGAGGTAGGAGGGAGTCACACCAAGGAGGCAGCAGGATGATACAGCACAGAAAGGGACAACAGCCTCTGCTTTTCACAGGAGAGTGGGTCTAGGAGCAGTCTGACCTCTGCCAAACTCAGCAGTGGCAGTGAAGCTTTCTTTGTTGCTTTTTCAGGAAAGAATCTGGGAGCCCAGCAAAGGGCACTTTCTCCTCTGCTGCTCACTGCAGACCCATCAGTCAGGAGCTAAGGCTCTCCTTTCCATCCCTTTGGAGGCCTTTCCTCTACAAAGATTTTCCACATCTGGCAATGTCCAACCTTCGCCAGCCTCTCTGCTGCCCACCCCAGAATATGTTTCAGTCCTTGAGCTACTCAGGAAAAACCTTTGGAATTATTTTCTGCCTCCTGACAGGCATCTCGCAAGCTCCTCTGGGAACCTCTGGCTCTCCCTTTCCTTTCTGGCTCTTTTTTATCCATTCCCCAATAACCCAGCGGTGCCAGGGCAAGGGTGGTGACAGACAGCTTCTCCTGTCCTCAGGCAGTCAGTGTTGGAGCTGGCTGCGGCAGTGGCAGTGCTGGGAGGGCTGTGCCCCAGGAACACGAGAGGAGAGAAGCAGAGGCTGTGCCTCCAATTGCTCTCTGTGCAGAGGTCACACATCCCCCGGGAATCAGCGCCCGCCTGCCTGGCAGGGCCTCCTGGCAGGGGGTTGTAGAAAGTGCAGTTCTGATTGAGGGCAGACATTGGGGGACTGCTGGGGACAGGGATCTGATAATTTCCTTACTGACACCTGCATTTACATGAGAAAATGCTGTGAAAAGCAGAGTGGGGGAGGCTGGAGCGCTCTGGATCCGCTGGTGCATGATTGCTCCCTGAGGGGAACTCACCCAGATGTTCTTTGGTGTAATTCTGAGCATCCCAAATGATGGAGTTTCTAACTCTTCCACTTTTACAGGCTGACACTTTTTCTGGCTGCTCAGCCTGGATCATCCTACCTCTGCTTTCACACAGGCAGCTCAGCCATACTCCCTTTGAACTCTCTTCCACCATAAAATACTTCCATTCCTTCCTTGGCAGCAACATCCCTTGATGCTTGGAGATTGCAATTATCTCCCTAAAGCTGAGTCATCACAACTCCAGCTGGATCTACCTCCCTGTGCCTCAACGTGGCTCCAGCACAGAGATTTTCCCTCCTCTCATTTTCAGCTCCATCCACTGTGTCAGTAACTGACAAACTCTCACAGTCCTGCAGCAGCACTGCTGGTTGTCCATCCATTGCCCTTAGGATGCAGGAAATTCATCACCTACAGTCAGTCATTCCTCCTCCACGTAACAATTGAGTAAGACACTGTAGGCGTAGTGGAAACTATTGTGCACTACAGCAATGGGATAATTCCAAGGCTGGATGGAAAATAGTCAGACAGTTTGGATGTTTAAAATGTTTTAATGCTTCAAATGGGAAGGGAAACATTTCTCAAACAGGGAAAAGACAAAACAATCAGGCCAAACTGTTCGGGGATTCATGATGTCGCATTTGCCTTGGACCATTTGCATCTAATTATTTATTTTACCAACATTAGTAATTAGAGCCAAAGTATGTTTGAACCAGAAAGCTGGCTTTTCACCTCAAAGCAGCCAAAATCAAAATCTAGGATGATTTTAAAGCTTTGCCAAACCTTTCCTTGAGGTGAGGAATACATGGAGGAGCCGTCAGCTGCTGAGGAAAGCTTCAGTTTATAGGAAGAAACATCACTCTTGGGAAGAACAGAAAAGAACAGACACTGGAGGCAGTGGCTGACATGGTTCACATCCCTCCTGGCAGGAGGGGCTGGGGCCACAAACTGCTGCTGCTGGGCCACTTGGGAAGGATTTTGCTGCAGCTCTGAGATTACACCAGAGACAGCCTTCAGCATCTCAGGAAGAAGAATACTCCAGGTAAAGAGAAGAAGATGGAGAAGGGAGACATGGGGATCCATCCCAGCAGGTTCTGAACCCTGTGTGGGTGCCATGGCATTTCTCTGGGATTTACTGGCTCTGAGCTCCTGGCAGAAGTGCTGCTAATTTTCCTTGCTCTTTCATTGTTGACCAAAGGTGTGCTTATTACGGACCCCCAGAAGGCATAAAGTGTGTGGCGAGCAAAGCTGCTGTTTGGAAAAGCCAGATGCTATTGTTCAGGGAGTCAAAGCTGAAAAGAGAAGAAAAACAAACCCAGACACACCTTCCTGGGAAGTGTCCCTGCCTATGGCAGGGCAGTGGAACAAGATGAGCTTACCAGATGTCCATCCACACATGCAGGGTTGCCCTGTGCCAGGTGCAGAATGGGCACTTTGCCTCATTGAACTTCACCCGATTGGTGATTGCCCATTTCTCTGATTTGTCAAGGTCTCTCTGCAGGCCCTCTCTGGCCTCGACAGAGTCGACAGCTCCTCCCAGTGTTGTTTCATCTGTGGACTTGTTTAGTATCCCTTCCAGTCCTGCATCCCAGTCATTTATGAAGGCGTTGAAGAGCACAGGGCTGAGGATGGAGCCCTGCTGGACCCCCCTAGTGACTGATGCCAGTCTGATGTGACCCCAGCCCCCTTTGGGCCTGACCTGTGAGGCCATTGCTCACCCACCACATGATGTGTTTTAGAGCCCAGCACCACACACACTCTTGGTGACAATTTTTCACTTGGCATCACCTTCACAGGTGCTTTAAAGCCCTTTCCTGCCACTGTGCAGCAGTTCCACAGCACAGCACAGCGAGACACCAGAAATCTCCCTCAGTTTTGTTTGTGGAGCCTTTATTTCAACCACTGCAGCTCGTGAGCACCTGTCAACCCCATCGCCAGGGGTGACAGGGAGCAGGTTAATTGTACACAGGGTATTTTTAGCTTGTACACACCCAAAGAGTAGCAAAACTGGCAGCTGAGATGCTTCCAGTGGGATAGAGAGGCAAACTCCCTCAGGGATGTTTTCTCTGTGGAGAACAGTGGCAGAAAAAAAAAAAAAATCCCCTCCTTGGAGGATTTGCTTGCTAAAAAAAAGTTTAAATAACATTCAGCTCAGAGTTTGCACTGGAAGTCATCCCTAAGCTGCAGTTGCTGGTGGTGGAGCAGCAGGACACCTGAGCTCTCTGCTGGGCTCCAATAACCAACTGGTCTCCAATGCCAGTAGTCAGTGAGGAAAAGAACACCTCTAATATCCTGCTTCTCATGTCTGTTGTTGGTGGGATGAGGTGGAGGAGCAACTCCACCCCCTCCATAACGGCTGCTCCAAGTCACTGTCCTGGTTTAGCCCAGCAGAGCAGTTGTTGCTTGCCAAGGATCCTCAGAGTACCACCTCCCGCATCCCTGGCTGTGGTTGAGAAGCTCCTGGAAAGACAAAGAGATGCTGTGTGGCTCCGTGGGACATCGTTACTCAGCTTTACCAGCCCCACACTCACAGCCATCAGCCCTCTTTGCTTCTCAAGCTGTGGCTCACATCCAGCCAAGAGCTGAAGTTTTTAGAAGCTTGAGGGAAAAAACAGCTGAAAACTTTCAATAAAGTTTGTACTTATGTTTTTCCTGCAGAATCAATAAAGGCAGAGAAAGAGAGTCCTGTTATTGAAGAAAGCCTCACCTAATCTCAGGTCATTTTTGGTATATTTTTGTAACCTTTTTCAGTAAAGAATTGAATCCTCTTCAGTTTGGGAGGTAAGGAAAGGTTATCCTCAGGCAACCTCCTTGTGCTGCTGAACATCTGGACACATCCAGGTGATCCTGACGGCGGTGTGGAGGGGAGAGGTGCATTCACACCACTCTGTTGCAAAAAGCATCAAATCCAGAACACAAATTTTGTAACATTACAACAGGAGCAGAGTCTGCCTTAAAATCCCTTTTGGGGGTGGGTGAAAGACGAGGACACCGGCAATGACAAAGGATGGATGGCTGAAATCAGCACCAGCTCATTGCCAGCTTCTGAGCCACCTCCAATAGGGACATGTGGTCTTTGGCTGCTTTACTGGGGGCAGTTTCTGTCTCTCAGTCCAAGCTAAGCCATGAGGAAGAGGGCGAGACCAGATTCAGCCCCATCTAGGCCAACAGCAACAGGAAGTTATTGCCACTGGCCAGTGCCTTCTAACTTGCTCAAAATGGGTTTGTTGGAGCTCAGTGCCCTTTTAAATGAGTTCCTGGCCAGCACACAAAGAGCCACTGCAGCATTTGGCCTTGGACAGCATGGGGTGACAGCCAGTGGGGGTGATCTGGGGGTACCAGGGTGTGCCCCATATATTGGGTACTCTGTGCTCAGACTTGCTCCACAACAGCTGGAAATCCATAGGCAACATCCCAGTCCCATTCCTGGCTCCATGGCTGAGCAGGGACCAGGTCTCAGCTGCCGCTCTCAGCCTTGCATCAGCTGCCCCCTCTCATGTTTGGTCTGTGATTCACGAACCCCTCCTGCTCTCCTCCTCCCTGCTGCTTTGTCACCACCACCAAACTATTTCCATGCATATTTGATTGATGTCAAAGGCAGGCTCAGGATCTTTCTGTTCTGCTTCTCACCATTTCCAGCAAGAGAAGAAAGATTGATCCTGTCTGTCTGAGTTATTACCTTGATGACTGAAGGCCTATTTACACCAGGACAAGGATGCTGCCCTCATCCCTGAATCCCTACATCGCTGTCAGAGATGCTCCTGCACCACCTCCCTCCAGCAAACACAGGCTGGGGACTCCTGCAGCAGCACAGCTCCAGCTTGGCCCTGCGATGGAGCTGAGCCACAAGCTCAGGTCCCCATGTTGCAGTCGTGGTCCTGCCCAGCATAGGAGCATCTTCATGGGTTACAGTGGAGCTTCCTCTCACACAGCACATCATCAGTGGCTGAAAACAAGTGCTGGGGTAAGAGCAGAAGCGCCCTGAGGTGTATTCCTTGCCTCCAGCTATTTGTGGGAATTGGTGAGGCTGAGGTGGTTTCTCTGTGCAGGGACTCTCTGAATTTCCCTCCCACGTGGTTATCTGGTCCCCCTCATACTCCTGCAGATGCAGCTGGGTCTCCTTGAACAACCTCCTGGGGACACCAAGCACCTTCCTGACCTCCCCCACACCAACAGACTGCATGGCACCGATTTTATTAGATAAGGCTGAGCTTAACTTCTGTGTGAGCTTTGGCTTTGGCCCCAGGGGCACCAGTTTCCTATTTGGGAATACTTGGATTTTCCATCAGAGCCGATGAGCAAAACCCTGGTCCCTCCTGGCCTCTCTGCACCTGCCCCTTGGCAGCAGCTGAGCCAGATCGCTTTGCTGAACAGACAGCAGCAGGCTCAGGTCAATTAGCCTGCAAGGCAATAACAGCAGGCAGGATCTGGGTTAGGTAGGGATTTAGTCAAGATTAGCTGTGTTAACAAAGTCTTTAATTCAGCCCTGCAGCAGATTCCCTGTGGCTGTGATGGCCAGCGGCAGCCAGCCCAACGTGGAGCGGGAGAGCAGCCAGCTGAGCCCCACGCTGTTTTCTGGACCTGCCTGGAACTTTGAGAGGCTTTTGAGCAAAGGTACCTCTCCCTTCAGTGCTGCTTCCTGCTGCTAATGCTGCTTTGGGAAGAGGAGAGCCGACCCACGGATCAAGCCTTAAGCAGGGTGACTCTGAGTTCCCATGCAGGGGAACGGGGGACTGGAAAGACCCGGGGGCACAGATAAGAGGTGACTGCCAGGGCTGGGAGGTGATCCAACCTCCAAACAGCACGTTCTTACTGCAGAGGGAAAGGCAGGTTTTCGGAAGCATTTGGTTGATTTTGGAGTTGAGCTCCGGGAACTGGAGCTCTTCTCAGAGGCAAGTCCCAAAGCTTTGAAATCAATTCCCACTGAAATTCACAGGATATTGGGAAATGAGCCAAGGAAGCTGTTTGGAGTCAAACACCTGCACATGTGACTCTTCTGTAGTAAGATATTTTGGTGCAATTATTTAAAAACAGCCCCTGCAAGCTCAGCCCTCTGTCCAGGTGTTGAGGGCCGATGCCTCATCCCACGGACCAGGGGAAGGCTCTGTGCCAGCGCCCAAGGGTCCAAATGCTGCCCTGTGGCAAAGGCATCCCCGTGTCCTTTCCACCACTGCTTCTGTATGGATTTCAAATTAATTTCTTCTGAAGTTACACCAGTCCCACTTAAGGGCACAGGTAGCATGACTGGAGCTCTGTCTTCAAGCAGCAGCTTCCTCTGGAAAATCCCCATGGAAAAATGGTGATTAAAGTGGGACAGCCCTGGACAACTTAACCTTGGAAGCCTTACACCTCTTACGGAGCATCAGCATGGATGTGTACCCACGTGCTGTGAACTACTGGGCATTTACTGCTGCAGGATTCCATGACAGAGAAATTCCTTGAGGAAAAGGGAAAAAGGGTAGTAAAGAAATGGAACATGAAGAAAAGAGGAGGAAGACAGGGAGAAGTTGTTGGATTTGACGATCTTACGGTTCTTTTCCAACCTAAGTAATTCTAAGATTCTGTGATTACACTTGTGGAATCAATTCTCGTTTAATCCAGTTTGTGAGCAGCTGGTGGACTCTTAGTGAAAAATAGGTAATAGGGCAAAAATTAGGTAGGAGAAGTTATTGTAATTAAACACATAAAGTACAGCCAGGGAAGCACTGTCCTGACAGCGAAGAGGATAAAGGTAAATTAAATCTCTGCAACCTGCTGCTACTGCTCACCTGTTGAAAAAGGCACTGCATTAAACACATTTGGTGGTTGTAGCCGATAAAGATTTTTTCTGGGTTTATAACTGTGAAAAAAGAATCAAAGGATAAAAAATTCTCATTGGAGCATGTGAGTCAAAAAATGTTCATGCTTGGGTCTAAATCCCATCCCTGGAAGTGTCCAAGGCCAGGCTGGATGGGGCTTGGAGCAACCTGGGATGATGGAAGGTGTCCCTGCCCATGGCAGGGGTGGCACTGGAGGGGCTTTAAGGTCCCTCCCAACCTAAAGCATTCTGTGAATCGATAATGGTAAATCATTTCCATCCCAGGCAGGACAGGGGCAGCAGCCTTGGGAAGAGCATTACTCTGGTCATGCTGGGATGGCCCAGTGCTCCTGCTTCTTCTCCTTCCTGCATTAACATCTGCCTGAACAGTCTGGTTCAGCATGTTTTAGAGATAAACTTCATCTGTAAGGAATGGAGAATGGGGAATTGGAAATGAGCAGGGGTAGGAAGTTAATAAATTCAGTAATTACTAGAGGAAGCTAAAGGTAGCAGTAAAATGTCCTTAGGATCATGCTATGCATGCTGAGTCTGGCTTTCTGCTCCAGCTCCTATTTATCACCCGACTAAGAGGTGTTTAAATGCTCTGTCACATTCACCCATATCTCTCTGCAGGCCAAGAAATCTTCCACCCATAAAACATAAATTCCCAAATGGCTTTAACAGGTTCTGCTTTCGAGCAATGGCATGGCTTGATTTGCAGATTCCTGCAATTTGTTGTGTTTAACCTGCTGTTAAAGACCCTGCAGCATCACTGGCCTTCTCCTGCCCCAAGGAAGGGAAAAGCCAACACAAACCACACTGACAGTAAACAATGTGCTGTCCCTGTGCAGACAAAGCCTCTGGCTGCAGCAGCAATTCCTCTCAGCTGTCAGCAAATTTGTCTCATTTGAGGGAGGGGATTGTCCTGCTCTGCCCTGGGTTGGGGCAGCCTTACCTCAAATCTGGAGGCAGTTTTGGGCACTGCAATATAAGAGATAAAAAGTTATTAGAGAATATCCAAGAGAGGGACATGAAGGGGTGAAGGGTCTGCAGGGGCCACACGAGGAGCAGCTGAGGGCACTCGGCCTGTCCAGCTGGAGCAGAGGAGGCTGAGGGCAGAGCTCAGCGGGGGCTGCAGCTCCTCCCCAGGGGCAGCTCCGATCTCTGCTCCCTGGGACAGTGACAGGACCCAGGGAGCGGCTGGAGCTGGGCCAGGGAGGTTTAGGTTGGATATCAGGGAAAGGCTCTTCCCCCAGAGGGTGCTGGGCACTGCCCAGGCTCCCCAGGGAATGGTCCCAGCCCCGAGGCTGCCAGAGCTGCAGGAGCGCTGGGACAGCGCTGCCAGGGATGCCCAGGGTGGGGTTGTTGGGGTGTCTGGGCAGGGCCGGGCTGGGACTGGCTGATCCCGGGGGTCCCTTCCAGCCCAGGATATTCCCTGATTCTGTTCTGTGGTTGCCTTGTTGAAGCTCATCTGGCAGAGCAACAAGGTAATGTCTCTCTACCTCTCCCTGCTGACAGCCTGCAGCCCAAGGCATCCCCAGCATCCTGGGAATGCAGGCTGGAGGATAAGGAAGGCTCCGTGTTTGGCACAGCCATGTTCACCAACAGCCTGGTTTGGACAGAGGGTTGAACACAGCACCTGTGGCTGCTCTGAGATGGGGGCATCACAGGGCTCTTCCCACAGCTTGCAGGGTTGTTGAGGCAGCTTCAGCCTGGAAGTACCAAACCTGGAAGTACCAAACCACCTGTCCAAGCCCTGCTTTTTTTGCAGGTGGAGATGCCCTCAAATAACCTTGGCTTTTCCAGCTGACACCATGCCATGTGGTTGGTGTGGTAATGCTCCAGCTGCACTGCCCAGCCCCACTCAAGGGAGCAGGCTGGGCTTCCTTGGAGCCACTACCCTCAGGGAGCCACCAGTGAGAGCAAACCAAGCAGCCTGAAGTGATGTGGAGCTCTTGCACTGAGCAGGGCTGGACATGGGTGTGAGCATCTGATCCCCTCCCCAGCAGCCAGGCTGCTGAATTAATGTGATGCCTTTAATTTCACAGGTGTGCAGGCAGGGCTCTCCCAGGAGCTTCCTGCCAAGCAGGTGACTTCATGGAGATTGTCTTTGCATCTTAATGAAGATAGAAAACCTGATTATTCCAGACAGAGTTAATGGGTTACCCAAGATGCAGCAGGAGCTGCGTGAAAGTGCAGCTGGTCGCAATCCTAGGGGGAATTCCCATCTGATCCCACTCCAGCTCTCCTCCTTTCTGACTCCTTTTCAGCCCCTATGAAATTTCTGTCATCTCCAAGGTCCCACTGGCTTTGCTGCTGCCCCTCCTAAGTTTCCATCCCATGCCAGGCCTCTCTCCTTTGCTCCATGAGTCAACCAGGCATTCCCAAACATGGCATTATGAGGAAGGATGCTCCACACAGAGCACAGCTGGCTCAGACAGCAATAAATACCCCAGACATTCACTTCCATCAATGCATGCTCATCCTGCCTGCGTGATGGAATTTCAGTGTGGGGAAAGCCTCCAGGACTGGTATTGTCCTTTATCTGTGCCCTTCTCTGCCCAAAACAGTGAGAGGAGCTGTCTGAGCTGCCTCAGCTCACCGAGACCTGTCAATGTATCCAGTGCTTTGAAAAGCGAGCAAGTCCCCAGCTCCTCTGGCAGGAGCCCAGCTGTTGGTGTTTGGCCGCTGTGGGTCAGCAGCCAGCCTGGCCTCTTGTTTCTCATTTTGAGCCAGACACCAGTTTTGTGTCTCTCAGAGGCAGCCCTGGGGATAAAGGTGTCACAGTGCTGTGGTTTTGCTGTGTATCCATCTCCCTGGAGCTGTCACAGCCAGGAGAGCCTGGCAACACAGGCACTTCCATCCACGATGAGCAGCTTTGGACTGGGAAGGTGTTTTCTCCTATTTATTCCTTTATCCTCGAGCAGTTGCCTTTACTGGTGCACATAATCCCTGTGTTTTCCTGGCTGCTGCTCTTTCAGTGCGAGCTTTGTCTTGGAGCTGGGCCAGGGCAGGGTCAGGCTGGAGATCAGGAAAGGCTCTTCCCCCAGAGGGTGCTGGGCACTGCCCAGGCTCCCCAGGGAATGGTCCCGGCCCCGAGGCTGCCAGAGCTGCAGGAGCGCTGGGACAGCGCTGCCAGGGATGCCCAGGGTGGGGTTGTTGGGGTGTCTGTGCAGGGCCAGGCTGGGATTGGGTGATCCTTGTGGGTTCCTTCCAACTCAGGATATTTCACGATTCTGTGGCTTCTAGTGATGCTTCAGAATCATCCAGAAGCTCCAGGCTCCAGCCACTGCAGGGTGGAGCCGCTGCAGAGTGACACAGGACACAGCAGAGCTGCCAGTCTCTCGGGAAGCCCTCTTTTCAACAAGAGGTGCACTGGTGTGGCATGAAAATGCCCCAGAGAAGAGCATGGCATGCCTTGGGTCTCCCTCCAGCTTTTCCTACATGGATTAAAGGCTTTGCCAGCAATTTTCCTTCAAGTGAGAGGAGCAGAAGGTAGTTTGCCACATGAATTAAACTCCCTAATTTTGTAAGAATTTTAGTGGGAGGTGAAAGCAATTTAATAGAGAAAAAGGGAGTGGGGTCACTCCTCCATGACTTTCCCAGCATTCAATATTTGCTGAGAAATTCCTTTCATGGAAAGCAACACAGTGAGAAGCCCCTTGCACACCTGTCTCCTCAAGGATCCATGTGAGCAAAGCTCACCTTGCCTCTCCTTTTTAGCTTTGAGTAAATGAGGAGAAAATCTCTCCAGCTCCAAAACACTGAGGTTCAGTCATTAATTTTCTGTTTGAAGGCAGTCAAGGTTCCCGGAGCTGCCATGGCCCATTCCTCCATGCCATGCTGTCCATGCTGTCCATGCCAAGCTTGGTGCCAACAGTGGTTTCTATCCTTTGCTTTCTTTTTGCAGGAGAATGATTGGAGGGATGGGGAGGAGCAAGAGATGAGGGTGCTTAAATCAAGTAATTCTTCACAGGGAAATCAGCAACTCCACAGGTTAAATCCACTCTTGGGCAGTGAAAAGCAAAGAAAGAGAGAAAGAGGATCCAGATGTGGCCAGGAGCATACAGGACTTCAAAACATCCTCAGGAGCCATGGGGGAAAGGCAGGTCCAGCTCTGCTGCAGGCAGAAGGCACTCGAGTCTCTGGATTTTTCTCTCCCCATTCAATTTTTTTTTTTATTGTTTTTCACTGCTGCTGTGGAGAGATGCCAAATTAGGAAGCTGCCGCCACTTGTACATTGCTGCTACCCAAAACAGATGCCTTGCCAATATGTCCCATCTTGGGATCCCTGCTTGGGCTTAGGGAATGTGAAACCAGCTCAGAGCTCCAAATTAACCCCTAAGTCACTGTGCAGGAGGAACTGGGACATGGAGGAACACGCCAGGGATCCTCAGCTCTCACCCTGCCACAGCCATGAGAACACATGACCTGTAGACAGAGGTGATGAATGCACAGCTCCTCCCAGACTACATCTGCTCCAGGACTTCTATAAAATAAATCTTAACTGAAAACCTAAAATACTAAGAAGAGTTTTGAGGTTTTAAAATGCTCCTTGGAAATACTTTCATGATTTTGGTTCCAGGCCAAAACATCTTAGATTTTCAACAACTGAAAGCTGAATGCTTTGCCAATAAAATATTGCTTGGGCTTTTGATCTTCCAGTGGGAAAAAAAAACAAGAAAGAAATACTGACTTTATTAAGGTGGAAAACAGTAGCCAATCCCAAAATGCAAAGAAATATATATTTGACCGGGAGTTTTTGATGAGCCCTGACTAATTTTTTTCCCTTTATTGTAGGAAAAAGATGATGGAGAAAAGAGAAGCACCATCAAGTTGGCCATGGCATCAAAGGATGTGATTGTATACTGTTATATTGTACATGAATATTATTGAACTGCTGAAAAAAGCCACTCCCTTGGGTAAAGGAAGCAGTGCAGGTACTTTCAAAGTGCACCTCTGTGGAAACAGGATTGGCTATTGAGTGGAGCAGGGAGATCCCGCGGAGCAGGGGGTATTAGGGACAGACACAGAGAACATCAGCTCAACTCCAAAGTCCACATTAATAAAAGCTCATACATAAATACAGATGACAGGTATTGATTTTCCTTCGCAAGCTGAGTGCTTTCTCCTGGCTAATGAAATGCAGCCCCTTCCTTAGAGAGAGGTCACAGTGTGGTGTAGCCACGAAGGTTGAATGGGGTGGGAAAATAATGCTTCTCTGAGGGAAACTGCAGCTGATCTGCCCAGGTTGTACCTGCTGGAAAGTATCTGTCCCAGCCTGGAAATATGAATTCAGACAAAAGCATTTTGTGTTAAGAGCAGTGCTGGCACACACTGAAGTGTGTAGGGTTTCTGCTGGAATTTCTCAGTCTTCCTTAAAATCCAGAATGACATTTTTTTTGTCTTTCAAGCTTGAAATATTTTGCTGTGATATTTCAAAATTGCATGATGTGGATCCCTCCCAGAAGACTGATTTGGGTGGAAATTTACTTTCAAAGCCTTTTTTTAGGTTATGTTTGTTTAGGGCTTTTTTGGACTCTCATCTACTCTCATCCACTGAGGAATTCCTAATCCAAGAACAGAGTCAGTGGTGGGGAAGGGGGTGAAGAAACACTTTTACTTGACTGAGAAATTTGGCCTAATGCAAGGTGTCCCTTCCCATGGCAGGGGTATGGAACTGGGTGGTCTTTGATGTCCCTTCCAACCCAGTACCATTCTGGTATTCTAGGATTCTATGACTTCCTCCGCCACCATCTGAATCCCAGGTATGTTTTTGACTTGTGTGGCTGGGCGACTCTAGACTGTGGCTTCTGTGGCCAAATTTGCCAGATCAACGTGACACTGCACCATCCTCTTGCAGCAAAAACTGGGGAAAGCGGTGTCATCTCTCTCGTTTTTGGGAGCCCATGACACCGAGCATCGCAATGAGGAAAGAGCCGCTGACTCTGCACCCTCCGTGCCCCGAGAGCGCTGCCCGCGCCCCCTCCTGCAGTGCCAGCCCTGTGCTGCCTGCGAGGGGCTGCTGAGCTGCCTCCTGTGCCATTAAGATTCCTCTCACGCCGAGCCATCGCTCTCTCCGAGCGCGGGAGAGCCCAGCCGGGCTTTACTCCGCCGCTGTTGTGCAGCTCTGCCCGCAGTGCTGCAGAGCTGCTGGCTCAGGCTCTGCCGGGGGAAGGTTGCAAAGAACAATGTGTGTCTCATTTCCAACGTGGTTTGTTATGATACATCCCAACCTTTACTGTGCCACATGCCCTGGGAAGAGTTTTGTCCAGTCCCTTCCTCAATGCACCTTTGCGTCCAGAAGATTTTAGCCTACCTGCTAAACAGCTCTCCAATTATCTGAAAAATGTTACCTCTAAATCCAGTTTTTCTCTCCTTCCCGGACACATTTTACTTTCTCAAACACTTTGGTCCTGAACTGCGTCAGGGTCAGCGTTTAGGGTATTTCCAGGACTGCTCTGCTTCGATGGGCTGTAACAAGAGACATCCCCTGAGTTACCTGTCCCTCGTTAGTGCAGTGCCGTGGCTGGGGAAACGGGGTTTAAACTCATTCCAAACCCTGCGATGGTGACTCAGCCGCCTGAGGCTGGATTTTGAAGCCGGGACACCTGGCTGCATCCGGCTCCTGCTCCGCTGCCCTCGCTGTGCCACTGCCGCTGTAGTTTGTCACACGAGCAAGTCAAGAGGCATTAATTACCTTCCAGCAAGGGGCAGAAGGCCACAGAGCCTGCGGGGAAGGCGCCTGCATGTCCTCCCTGCTTAGCACCGAGCTGTGATACTCCTTGGGAAGAGGAGCTGCGGCTGAGGGGCTGTTGAGGCTCAGTTTCCATGTGCCAGAGGCAGGGAGCTGGGGGAGCCTGAGGGAGGGGTGTTAGCGAGTGGTTGTGAAGCGCAGGGAGCGTGGGGCCGGCCATCAGAAATAGGAACGCGGTGCAAAACCAGCCCCTGAGCAGGGTCAGTGCCTTCCCCAGCTCCTGCTTGCTCCTTCCAGGCAGGAATAACCCATTTCTTGCCAGGCATACTGGGTGTCCCTAGGGTGGACCCACAGCCTCTGGTCATACCCAGGGTGGCTCAGGAGAAGAGCAAGACCCCCCTGATGGACACTGGCAGACCCCTTCACAATGGACGATCTGGATACGCAGTCAGACCTCCCCTGCCACCTGAACACACCTCCCCGCCATACCAGAGGCTTAATTTGCCTCGGAAAGAGTCAGATGAATCTTGAAGGGGCTATTCCTGCTGAGGGTTAGGAGCAGACATGGCCCAGTGCCACTCTCTCACGCGGGGCTGCGGCTCAGGCGCCCGGAGAGCCCCGGGGGCTGCCAAGGGGACGCTCCCGGGAGCAGCAGGATGCTCCCAGGAACAGCTGCTTTTCGCAAGGATGGACAGCTCTGCACGGAGCACGGTGTCACTGTAGAGCAATTAGCTCCCATTTATATCCGTTAGGTGTGTGATTAGTGTCCCATTAATGCAATTAGCGCGGTGGCATTAGCGAAAGTATGCAATTGGCACCGAGGCAGCTGCGGCTCAGCTGTTGAGCACCACACGGCGCCAATCTCAGGGTGTTGGGGTTTATCTGAGCTCGGTGAAAGGAGGTGGCTGGTGGTCCCCTCCCCAGGCACTGGACAGGCTGGTTTCTATGGGCAGCCCTGGCTGTGCACCCCCACCCGCTCCCTGCTTTCTTCAGCTGCAATAAAAAGCAATTTCCCACCCTCTGTCCTTGCTTCAAACTCCCAGAGCTGTTTCAGAGAGCTGTATCAGCTGTGACCCAGCTGCTTCCCAGAGCTGCAGGATAGGGAGCTGGGGTTTATCCTTTTAGGATGTCAGAGGACCAAATCTGACCTTGGCTGGACACTGGTCCTTTTCTAAGCCTTTTATTCTCCTTGTGATGGTCCATGTGGTCACTGCCAGGGGGGTGAGGGTGGACAGGGGGAGGAATCACACGTCTGCCCACCCCCAGCCATACCCTGGCCCCATCCCACCTTGGCAGGATATCAGCCCATGTCACAGCTTGGCTTTTGGAGTCTGACAAACTCTATTTGCCTCCTTCCTCCCCACAGCACCAACACTGCTGGCCTTTCAGGATGTCAGGGAAGGAGAAGGGCTGTGTGGGATGGGGACAGGCTGTGGAGGGTCCATTTCCATCCAGCTCCATCAGAGATGTCACCTTCTCAGCCACCAGTGTGAAATCCCTAGCTGTTTTCTGGAAAGCCCAAGAAGCTGCTGGCCTCCTCTGACCAGCATGTTTGTGGGTAAGTATTGTCTTTAGGGTCCGGTGGTGGACAACCCAGTGTGGTGTGACCTTCCTAGAGAAAGCGTCCCACCAGGGACAGGTAAGGGCTGAGCAGAGGAAGCTGTGGAACAGCAAAGTTCCCTGCCAGCCCTCACTCCAGTGAGGATGTCTGACTTTGGGAGAGCTTCTGACAATCTTGATTAACAACAGCCTCTTCATCTATTCACCCTGGTGATAAGCCATGGGAGCTCTGGGCCGTTGCGCCCTATAATAAAGATGGTTTGAAAGAAGCAATTTTCTCCTCCTGCAGCCCGGTTAATTCTCGTTTAATTGCTTCCCATTTTGCACAGATTTCCCTCGTTTGCCATGGCACTGGCTCCACACTTCCCCCTCTCCAGCGGTGCTTGACTTGTACCTTGTTTTGCCAGGTTGGGATTTGTCATGGTTTGGGCTATGCCAGGGGCTTCAAAGCTCCCCACGCAGTTTAGGTGTAACATGCCTGAGTTGCAACATTTATACGAGAAAATCTCCAGGGTCTGGGCTGGGCTTTGTTCCTTGCTATCACATGCTGTGTGGGGGTGTGGTGGCCGGTGAACACACATTACAAGGGGGAGAGAGCTCTCAGTAGGACGGGTCCCTAGTGCCACAGGAGCCGCTTTGTATTGGGGTGGCCAAGGGGGCTTCTCCCGAGATGCTCGTTCTGTTCTGTTAACCTGTCCCAGTTTGGCTTCCCCGGTTGCTGTTGGCCTCTACCCCTCGTACCTCCCCCAGAGCTCCCCACTGGTCCCCATTCCCTGGTCCCGCCTTTTCCCCGCCCCCGGACAAAACCGCGCACCTCGGGATCGTGTTTGCGTTTGCCTCCGCGCCCTTCGGCGGTGTGGGGGCAATAAATGCCCGTGTGGGGGCAATAAATGCCAGTGTGGGGGCAATAAATGCCCGTGCGGGAGCAATAAATGCCCCTCTCGCCTCTTTGCTACCGAGTGTGACGCTGAGCCCGCCCGCGCGTCTGTGGGGCCACGCGGGACCCACGGAGCCGGGCAGAGACAGAATTATGGGGGCATTGCTTTTGGGAAAAGAAATGGAAAAGCTTGGGAATTACACACAGGTAGGAGATTTAGTGGCAGGAAACTTACCTTCTCTGGAAAAAAGAAACCCTACCAAGCAGAATTAATTGTTTAAGACAAAACTTTTACTCTGGGGGTCAAAAGAGATGGATGAAGCCTTTGTAAGCTGATATGAATTAAAACACGTGGGGTTTATCCATTTTAGGGTTGGGTTTATATTCAAGGGCTAACAACAAGGAGAAAAGGAGTTAAAACTCTCCTGACCACAGAAACAGGGAAGCTGATGAAAAGTTTGATAAGGAGCTGGGGACCAGCATCCAGGTGGGCTCAGCTGTTTCTGGAGCACCTGATCCTGGGTGGAAGCAGTGGGGCTGCTCCAGAAGGGGTGAGATGCACTTAGATCCAGTTTGTGATTTATGTGTCAAACCCCAATTCTGGCAGTGGGAAGCCATTCCCCCTTTTCCTGGTGCTCCAGGCCCTTGCCCAAAGTCCCTCTCCAGCTCTCTTGGACCCCCTTTAGGCACCTGAAAGGGCTCTAAGGTCTCCCTGGAGCCTTCTCCAGGCTGAACACTTCCAGGCTTCCTCTGAAATCACTGGAGAAGGTCCATGTCCTTTTTTTTTGGGGTCTCCAGAGCTGGACACAGCACTCCCTGCATGGAAAGCTCTGTGGGACAGGACATTCCCCAGAGAAGAAAAAAGTCTACTTTATGTGCTTATTCAATGTGCAGCCTCTAAACACACCTTACCCACATTAATGCATTAAAATACAGCTCCCTTTAGCCACCCAAATAATTTTCATCAGAAACATGAGCATTTCTATTACTCTGGCTTTGGTTAGTGATGGAGTGTCAGTAAAACTCCAGTCAGGATGCAATCATTCTTGCCTATAATCCAAGGCTTTTCCTGAATATCTCATCCTATTTTCCTTTTGAGCTAGCTGGCACAGCCAGCTTTTTCCTGACTTATGCTAAGATCCTGCTTCTGTGCTTGCGTGTTTCATTTTCAGGCTGCAGTTTCCCCTGTTTGTGTTTCTCCAGGTCTCTGGCTCCTGCTGTGCCAACAATTGTTCCTCTGCTATTGGGATTGCTGGGAGTGCTTAACTCAGGGCTTCCCTTTTTGCCCCGTATTTCACATCCCCGCAGGCTTCTTCAGAGTCACCAGCTCCTTGGGACTCTCCAGCCACCCCATTGCAGGAGGAGCCTCATCCAGCCTCCAGGACCTCACCTGGCAGCCCCAGAGCTGCAAGCACAGGTCAGGAGACCCTACTGGCTGCAACATCACTGAATCATCTGCTCTTCCAAAGGCTGGCTTCATCCCAAACAAAGCTTCCTTCTGGAAGCAGGGAGATGTTAATAGTCCCTGGCAGTCAGAGAAGATCCTTTGGGACCGAGCCAGGGACTCTGACACCTCGTGTTTGGAGGTCAGCCACACTCAGCACACAAACCCCGAAGACAGAAGTGCTGGCTGGGCTTTGACAGCTGTGTCACCATCACCATGTGCTGGGAAGGGCAGGCGGGGACAGGTCCTTGGTGATTTGCCTCCATGAAAAATGGGGAGGCAGAAAATGAAGCAGCCAAGGACCAGCAGAAGACATGGGCTTCTGGACCTCAAGCATCTGCATTGGACCCACTGGGTACTGGCCCTGTGGGCACAGTGCTGAGTGAGGGAAGTTGTGACCCTTCTCCTGCTGCACCCAAAATTAGGGTCTGGCAGGGCAGCTGGATACATCAGCCAGCTGGCTGGACGTGGAAGCTGCTCAGAACAGACAGCAGTCGTGTTTGGTGGGGTTGGCTGGGTCAGGGTGGGGTGTAGGGGACATTTCTTTGGGGCAGAAGGAGGCTCTGGGCTGCTGAGGAGGGTCCCAAGCCCCCTTCACACCGATGTCTCCTGAAACAGGTCTCAGACCTGGATGGAGGATGCTCTGGGGCTGGAGGATGCTCTGCAGCAGAGGTGTCTGTCAGGATGGTGCTCAGCCGGCAGAGCCCAATATTTCCCAAAATCCATAGCAAATCTGTGCCTCAGTTTCCACACCAGCAGGAGGCTCAGCAACAGATTTCAGCAGCCTAAAAGCAAGTTTCCCCTGGAAAATTTTGCCTAACAGGGAGGAGGGCAGGGCCAGGGAGCTCGGCCGTGGTGCTTGCAGGGGCTCTCCTGGTGTTGTGATGGGAGCAGGTGGTTGGAGACTGCAGCTGTTTCTAAACAAACCTGGAAAACCTGGACAGTCCTTGGTGCACATCCCCATGGATGAGGGCGCCAGCTGGGAGGGTGGACTCGGTTGTGGGTGAGCACATGAATTCCTGGTTGTGGGATTAACCCATCCCTGCTCTGTACAAGTGCCAATTCCAGCAGGCTGTGTGATCACACACCTCTGCTGCCTTCAGCCCAGCTCAGGGGCTCCTTGAGGATCCTTTTCTCCATGGCTGAGCACACAAGCTCTCCCATGGAGTCACTTTGTCTCTGATCTTCAGTTTTCCTCCAAACTGGAAAAATATGTCCCTTTGAAATTTTAATGAGAGTGGCAGAGCTGCCTGTCTCCCACCCCCACGTGTGTCTGAGAGCCATTTAACTGTGACTATGGTGACAAATGCCAGTGCGAGCCTTGCGCTGGAGAGAGCAGTGAAGGGAGGGGCATTGGAATTAAAGGATGAAATATTTATTTGGGAGTTTTACAGTGCTGGAAGGACAACACATCACAAACGAGAGGACTCTTGGGGTGGACAGTGCTGAAAGCCACAACTGAATCCATTGGGCTGTAAAACTGCCACGAGATTTCCTCTCCCTCCCCACGTCCCACTCTTTCTAGAGTCCTTCCCTGCCTGGGAAGGTACAGCAGGGCTCAACATCCAGGAATGGCCCAAAGCTGTGGACCACCAGACAGATATTTGTTTTCTGAGGAAGGGGAATGACAGTCCCGCTTTGCTTTAAATACCAGCCATAAACCCTCTGATTGATGTGCCATGGAACTGGGAGGTCCTGGCTCTGGCACTGGGGATGCTTACACAGGGCAGCCTCGTTGGAAGGTGGAATGAAGGCACAGATGCTCCACAGGGAATCAGGATCATGAGCTCCCCTCTGCCTCCATTCAGGCTCTGGCTGGCAGGTTTTCTCCATTGCTGGCCCTTGGTTTGCTGGGGATGTATCTCAGGGCACCCATACTTTGATCCTAGGTGGTGGGGCTGAGGGTGGGAAGTGACTCTGGGGCTGGAGACAACCTCCATGGTGGGTTTAATGTGTCAACCAAATAAAGAAGCTAAATCAAAATCCATCTCTGTGTGGTGGAGAAGCTCCTGTGCCTCATTGCACTGGGATGTCCCATAGCACCACAAGATCCCATCCTTGGGGTCCCGTTTTGCTTTTCCCAACCCCAAGAGGTACCAGGATAACATAAAGGGTTTACACAGGATGATCTCAAGAGGCTTCAGCCTTGTCAAGAGGACTGGATTGGCAGGACATTAATCTCAGAATTACCTGATAACTTTAAATACAATCATGTAATCAGCAGGAACCTGTAATTATTATTTATGTGCATGGTGCTTACTAAATTACAGTGCTCTCCAAGGCTCTGTGTGATGAACAGATTAATTCTGTATCAGAAGAGCTTGACCAGAACTCTGTTTGTGTCTTAATTTCACTTGTAAACATTGATGTATGAAATGAAATTCAAGTTTAATTGGCCCTCCCTCCTGCTATGAAACACATTACATTTTTATTCTGTGTTAGCTCAGCTGGCAAGGGAGAAAACGTGGAGGACTTTCTCCATCTCTGATGGCTTGTCTGGAAAACCCATGTGGGATTCTCTTGGATGAAATGGTGTAGATACCTTCATGGAGAGCCACCTCCATGCTCTGGGCACGTGGATTTGAGGTAGAAAGGAGACCAAAAAGCCGTTGGACCAGTGGGATGCTGAGCCCAGCGCAGTGTGAGGATGCTCCCATGGAAACTGGGGAGGGGCCATGCCAGTGTTGTCTTTTCCAAAAGATAAACAGGCCCTGCAAGTCCTTGTGAGAAGAACTGAAGTAATTTTAATCAAACAGGATGGAGAATACACACACTTCTCCAGCTACGGAACACAGAGTCACGTCAGTTGGAGCAGACCACCAAGAGGAGAAGAGAAAAACAGTGATGTGAACACAGATGCTTCTGTTTGGGTTTCTTTCTTTGGTTTTCAATTTCCAGCTTCTTTCCACCAAAAGACCCTGCTTTAGAAAAATCCAAATTGAACACACAGCAAACAATTTTTTGGTAACATCACTAGCAGGGATGACGAAAAAAGCTCTTTGGGGCATTTCCCCTTCTCCATTGCCAACAGATCTTTATTAATTCCTGCCAAAGTACCCAACAGAGAAACCAAGACACAGGAGAAGACACAAGCCTACTCCTTGTAGGGCAGCAGCAGAAGGTATCCATAGAGCTGGGAGCTGCCACTTTTCCCATTGCATAACTCCAGGGCTCTTTTTCACTCCCGTATTTTGGAGAAGGGGCAGTTTCTGGGACTGTTGGCAGTGGCTGAACTTGAACAAAGACTGAAACATCAGTGCAGGGTATGGTCTGTGTTGTGGTCACTGCATCATACCGGGAGCTGTTGCTATTCCCAGCAGGTTATTGGAGTCAATGGGATATTTTCAGTTTGGCTGCACTGTAGCCATGCAGATAGAAAACCAAAATGGGAAGGAAGGGGGGGGGGAATTTGCTCCAAACTACTGAATTTCACAAATGTTTGAAGAAAGAACCAAGAGGTTTTTCCCTATGCCTCCTTTTAAATTAAAAAAATGCAAGATTTTATTCCTTTCTGTGGTATATCTGAAGAAATCACAGAGTACTGCAATGTCAAAGATGCTTAAATCTCCCCAGGGCAGGAAACACTTATGCCTATTCTTTATAGTGGGGAAACTGAGGCACAGAAGTGTGAAGGGGCTCACACTAGACCCTGTACGGCCCCAGTGGCAAAATCCCTGGGATGCAGAGGGCAGACAGCCCATAAACCTGCTGTGATCCAATCCCGGCCTGGGCATCCCCAGACCTTGAATGGGGCAAGGTAAAGGTGGCTCCAAAGAGGTCAAGGCAAACCCCTCTGCTTGCATGGACCTCTCTACTCAGCTGCTTTCAGTGACCACATGGAAGAGGGCAGTGGGAGAACTGGGGACAGAGATGGGAAGGGAGGAAAGGAGGCTGCTGCTCCTCCAAGGCACTTAACCCCAGTGTGGGGATGGTTTGGTCCCATCCCCTGCACAAGAGTAAGGAGCAGCTTTGGGCTGGGCCCACCTGCCCAGGTAAAAGCAGGGCAGGGAGGAGGGGGCAGAGCCAGGGCCTGTCCCTATGGTAGCTGCCTTTGGGGACCTCAGCCACTGCTCCACTGCAGGGCTCCCTCACCTTTCCACCCTCTGAGCAGGGACATGGAGTCAGCCTGAGGCCCAGGGCTTTACAGAGACCTGTGGATCCATCTGGGCTGGACCAGAGGATTTGACTAATTCCTGTGCTTCCCTCCAGATCAAGCCCATTCTCTGTGGCTGCTCAGAGCCCCTAGGACCCATCCCCATGGGAGGGGGGTTCCCTCCCCTAACCCACCCCATTGCTTTACCCCATCCTTGGTGTCAAGATGAGAAAGGACCTGGTCAGACCAAGAAGCAGTTACAGGACATCTGAAGACCCAGCAAGAGACACGGGAAGGACTCAGCCCCAGTGGTACAAAAAACACAGCCACATGAAGCAATGTCTACAATCACCCAAGGGCTCTCCATCCATCCTATTCCAACACAGAGGTCTTTGGCTTCTCTAGAGGGTTCCCCCCTGCCAGCAGCATTCCAGCATGTGCTCACTGAAAGGCTGACCCAGCTTCCCAGGGAATTAGCCCCATAAGCTGCCCCAGCAATGTCCTGTCACCTCAAAACAGACAAACTTGAAAACAGCAGTGACATGGGACATCATGCCCAGGATGGAGCCCGCAGAAGGCTGCTGCAACCTCTCCAGGCTCCTCTGGCTCCTTCTGCCACGCCAGAAGGTCATACAGCTGCCAGGGAGGTGACAAAGCAGCGTCGCAGCTGTCCTGTCCTCCAGGCCTGCCCAGCACGTGCAGCAGGAGCTGTGCAGGTGTCCCACGACCGACTGAGTTCGTGCTCTCCTTGCGGGGCTGGGGCCACAGGCAGGACCTGGCTCTGAGCCGTGCCCCCTTCCCAGGGGTCCCCCACAGCGGGGACGTCAGCTCCCGGTGCGGCCGCTCGCTCCCGGCTCAGACAGCCGTGGATTGCTTGATGCTGTGGAAGCTGACGCGGGTCGGGGAGGTGGGGATGGACATGGCCCTCGCCACGCGGGCACGGATGGAGTGCTTGTCCTGCCAGCGGTGCCAGCGCTTCCGTACGGCCGATCGCACCTGCGCGGGATGAATGAGGGACACCGAGTCATCACACACAGGCTGTTCAGGGCCACCAGCCGTCCTTCTCCTCGGTCCTCCAGCCAAAAAAGCACTAATAATGTCATTTGGTAACAAAACAGGTTAATGTGGGGTAAACTTTCCTGAGCCAGCAAAGGTGTGGGAGCATTTGGAGGAGGCAGAGGAAAAAGCTGCCCAAATATTTGGCCCCAGGATTCGCTTCTACTCTCAGCTCCTTTACTTTCTGCTGTTTGTGTTATGGGTAAGAGCCTGGGAAATGTTCTCATCCATGTGCAATCCACATGTGCATGGGGCTCACCCTGGGGAAGGATTTCCCTGGGATGGGGAGGACGCTGGTCTCTGCTGCACCAAATCACACAGGCACACCTTGAGAGCATATCTTCTCCGGGGTGGATCTTCCCCCTCCAGAGGAGGGGATGGACAGCAGCCATTCCTGTCTGGGCAAAATCTGGGGCTGCAGATGTACCTGGGGCTGGAGGTGAAGCAGCAACTCTGATCATCAAAGACCTTCAGATGGAGAATTAGGGACAAGGACCCTCCAAGCCCTGTGCAGCACTAGAGCCTCAGGCTGAACTTGTCTGCTTGCAAGGAAGGGTGTAGACCCCCACAAAAAACCCCAGCCCCTGTGCTCACCTCGCTGTTCAGGAAGCAGTAGAAGACAGAGACGAAGAAGCCCTGGAAGGAGACAAGCAGCAGAGTCATGGCCAACAGGTACCCCCAGGCCAGGAGCTTTGGAACAGCCCTGGGGTTTGGGGATGTCTGGTTTTGGGAGGACACAGAAGGGGATGAGGCATCAGCCAGGATGGGCTCCTCCACATGCCTTGGTGAGAGGACTGGGATAGAAGCCAGTGTGGAGGACCATTACCTGGAAGGACTCCAGAAAGGAGTTGAAGTAGATGAAGACTATCCTGGAGATCTCATCCTCCCCTGGATTGACAAAGAACAGCATGTAGGTGATTCCCAGCAAGGGCAGCAGCACCAGTGTGGCCTTGACTGCTTTCCTAGGGAGAAAACAGGGACCTGAGCTGCTACAGTGCAGCCCTGGGCACAAGGACTCTGCCCATCCCAGCACGGCTTGGACTGGTCTGCTGGGACTTGAAAGCCAGTGACTGGGGGAGGACGGAGCCAAGTTGGGCTATTTTCCAGTGCAATTCCCCCAGGGACTGGGCTGGTTTGAGCACTGGGCCCCTGCTCTGCTTCTCCACCCAGAAAAGGGCAGTGATGAGCAGAGGCCTGACCTTAAGCCGGCATGGAATGATTGCTTGGCTGATCTACAGCTCAATTAAAAAGGAATTAAGGAGGGTATAATAATTCACACCCTTCAACATGGGTTTATGAAAACCTTATCTCAGGTAATTAATTTGATATCTTGATGAGATTACAAGTGCAGTTTGGGAAAAATCATAGTGCTGAAAAAGAGAGTGTGGGAAGGATTGGGGCCTGGCACCTCATTCCTTTGGATCAGGGGACAAGAACAATGCTAAGTCATCGTTTTTTGCTTAAAGATCCTGTTCATAGACAGATTCCAACAGTAGATGAACACAGGGAAGGTCATCCCTGGAGGGTCTGAGCTGGGCAGGGAGGGGGTCTGGGACCTGTTTTGCATCTCTGACCTGGAGGAGAGAACAGTCCCTGACACAAATGACATGAAGGGCTGATGACATGAAGGAGCTGGAGGGAACTGAGGACAGGAGCTGGAAAGCTACAGTACAGCACATTCCCTGGTGTGGCTTCTGCAGGGGAGAGCCGTGGCAGCAGGGGACACATCAGCCTTTTACCATCTAAGGTGAGCAGGAACCCTCCAGGGCTCTCTCTTGCCTGGTTTAAGCAGGAATGCACAGTCTATAAGTACCAAGTTCTCCATGTCTTCCTGTCCCACAGAATACTTCTGGGAAATGAAAATGTTCTCCTGGCCAAAGGGGATAAACCCCCCCAAAACGAGGCAAATGCTGGAACCAAAGGTCTCTCAAAATTGCTGACTGGGGCCAACCAGCCTTTTCCTAGAACCTTTATCTTTGCTTACCTCAAGCTGAACCCCTCATCCCCATTCAATACTCTGTGATGAGGAAAGCTGGCATTTCCCAATCATAGAACCAGAACTTTTCCATTTTCAGCTGAAAAAGCCACCCTCTACCTCAAAACAGCTTCACTTGACCCAGCACACAGAGAGATTCCCCAGTTCCTGCCCACAAAATGATCCAGACAGAGGCAATGATGATGAAGCCCAAAGTGTCTTCTGTTCCAGGTACTTTGGGGAGCTGCTCTGACCGTGCACCTCTTACATTGTCTGCAAAATATTCCCCAGCAGGCAAGGAAGGGTTAAATCTTCCTGCCTTGTGCTGTGGGAGTACTGTCTTCCTCTTTACAAGGAGCTGTTGAGTTGGCATCGATTCATCACTCCTTCCTCAGCCTTTGCTTTTCTGTCAAGCAGTGATTTAATTCTCACCTCCATGCCAGGATTTGCAGCTCCCAGCCTGGAGAGCTCATCAGGTCCCACCACAACAGGCTTTTGCAAAGAGACTCAAATCCCAAGGGTTCACTTCAAAGGCAGAAACAGCCATCCACACTCTACATCACAAGGCTCTCCCTGGCCAGGAGAACAATCCCAGATTTAATGACTGTGTGCCTCCAAAGAGCATTTGAGGTGCTCTTACGTCTCTCCATGCTCCCATCCCCTTGCTGCCTGGCTAGTGGGGCTGTTCCCATCCCCACTAATCATGGGGGAACCCAGTTCCTAGGCTGGCTTCCTGCAGGGTTGCTCATGCTCTTACCTGTACTGGATTGTCTCTGACGTGGTTGAAGCTCGAAGCTTTGTCATGAGGATTCGGACAATGTTGAATAGAAAAATGAAGTTGATCTGGGAGGAACAGGGTCCCTGGTTAGTGTCTGCTCCCCCAGCATTTCCTCCCATTTCCTCAGCAATGGGGGGAGGAAATGGGGAAATGGGAATGTTTCCTCTTGAACCTGTTTTACTGCCCTCCATGCGCCGTGAGAGGACGTCTGCCTTGGTTGTTTTTAGAACACTTGAACAATAAGGTTTAGGAGTTTAGTCAAGAGATCAGGGCAGCAGGGCACACCAGGAGATTGCCAAGGAAGGACAAACACTAGAGAAAGGGCTGAAGGTGAAGAAGTTGGAGGGAGAGGAAGAATGTAAGGTGGAGAGTGGCTGTCATCACAGCCAGGATCTGCCTGGCTGCTCTCCCGGCTGCCTAATTGCTAGTGAGGGAATGGAAAGGCATCCCTGGAGCTGAGCACAATTGAGAGGAATTACCAGTGGCCAGGCTGCCTGATGGGCTGGGAAATGGGAAGCAGGATCAATTATTCTGTCATGCTGGTGATTTTTACTCCCTTGAGTTTTCTCAGGAGGGAGGGAGGAGGAAGGAACAGTTCTGGGGCTTTGTGCATGGCTTTCCCCCTGCAAACAGGGGCTGGAGCCCCAGCTTGTGACCCGCCACCTCTGCTCTTCTTTGTCCCTCCCCAAAGGACAAAGCCCCATCAAACTGTGCTCCATGTGACCCTTGGTTCAAGCACTGCTGCTCAGCTGGGGGCCAGGAACAGAGAGGTGGAATCGGGACAGGGGAATGGAGTCAAGGATCCCAGGCTTCTGCAAATGCTTGGCAAAGCATCCACCCACACCCAAACAATGCCTGGGCAGGGATGGAGGGACCTACTGATGCATGTGGGAGTCTGCTGATGGGACATCCCTGTCAGAATGAGGTCTCCGGGCTCCTTCTGCAGCCCATCCCAAGCCCAAAATTGCTTAAGGGGCAGTCTGAGTGAGGGGCAGTGCTGCTGTGGGGCAGCAGACTGAAGGTAAAGGAGGGGGCAAGACCCTGTGCAGGAGAAGCTGTGTCCCACCTGCACACAGAAGGACTCTGTATTCAGCACACAAGGTCACTTTGCTCTTACCAGAAGCACCAGGATCATGGGGCCTTGGTAAATGTAGTCAGTGTAAACTCCTGCTCGCTTCCCAAACCAGCACCTGCAAGGCAAGGACAAGGGAGGTCAGGGACAAGGGGGGTCAGGGACAAGCCTGCCATGGGAGTGACCTGGATTGATTCCTGTCCTTGCACAGTCTCTGTAAAGTCCCTGTCCGTGAGGTGAAAGCACTAAAACTCAAACTGCTGCAGCCATTGTGGAATAGCTTCCCTGGGAACTCAGGAGAAGGGGGTGCATGTGGGAGTGTTTTTGGACCCCATATGGATGTGGGAAGTGGTTATTGCAGGACAAGCAGGGACACCCTCCTCGCAGAGGAGGTGACTGTTCCGCTCTGCTCTGCATGGGGGCAGCCTCACCTCACATCCTGGGGGCTCTTCTGGGCACAAGAATATAAGACAGATCTAAAGCCATTAGAGACTATCCCCATGAAGATGGGGAAGGGTCTGGAGGGGCCATACGAGGAACAGCTGAGGTCATTTGGCTTGTTCAGCTGGAGCAGAGGACATTGAGATCAGACCTCACCAGGGTCTGCAGCTCCTCCCCAGGGGCAGCTCCAACCTCTGCTCCCTGGGACAGGGACAGGACCCAAGGAAATGGCCTGAAGTTGTGCCAAGGAGGTTTAGATTGGCTATCAGGAAAAGGCTCTTCCCCCAGAGGGTGCTGGGCACTGCCCAGGCTCCCCAGGGAATGGTCCCGGCCCCGAGGCTGCCAGAGCTGCAGGAGCGCTGGGACAGCGCTGCCAGGGATGCCCAGGGTGGGGTTGTTGGGGTGTCTGGGCAGGGCCAGGAATCAGACTCGATGATCCTTGTGGGTTCCTTCCAGCTCAGGATGTTCTGGGATCCTCCAATCTCACACACACAGGCCCAGGTCAGCCCTGTCCCCAGCAAACCCTGCGGGAGCTCACTCAGGTACATCCCTGTCCTGGGAGCACTGTGTCAGGGCTGTTCCATCAGTGCTTCTGAAGTCAGCAGGGAAAAACTATCTCTGGCACACAGAACGAGCTGCCCTTCATCTCAATGGGCTCCTTTCAACTTCCCACTCTGGGATGAACTCTCAGGTACGTGTTAAGACCTTCATTAGCAGGTGCCTGTGAAAATGGCTCAGGTGGGGGTAATTTAGACCTCTGCTGGTTAAATCTCAGCTCCCTTGAGCAAACATATTGTAGGAGATCTGGTGTAATCTCTTTTTCCCCTTAAAAATCGCATTTGCCTTTTGAGAAGAAGCAAGCAGGGGCAGGGCTGTAGGCAGGGCTCATGCTGCAGAGAGCTGAAAGGTGGGATAAAAGAAAGAATGGAAGAATATTATGCTTTTCTTCCTCCCTGACAGAGTCCCTGACACAACTGATCCCTGAGGATTTGGGATAGAAAAAAGGATGGGGGATAAGAGCAATCAGGCTCACTTCTCGTCATCATAGTAGAGCTTCCCGATGGCCCAGGCGATGATGATGGGAAAGGGGATACCTGCAGGGGAACACACAGGTGAGTCTCAGAGGTGCAAGGTTGCCACAAAACCACACCACAATGGGGTTTTCTCACACACAACCCCCCCAGTGAGGTGATGTGTCCATGCATATCCCATCCTCCTGCTCCTGGCACCCTTTTTGCAGCTCTTTGTGTGCAAGAAGAACTGGAGCAGGGGATGGAGGGGGCACCACTAAACCCTGGGTACTGCAGGGTGGGGGGAAGCCTGGCACTCACACCAGCCAATGCAGATGAACATCCACTTGCGGAGCTTGTCTGTGGAGTAGGTGAGCACGATGGCCGTGTGCAGGTAGCAGCCCTCACCAAACATCCAGAAAAAGTTGGTGACGTGGAAGTAATTGTAGGCAGCAGTAACCAAGCGGCACCAAACCTGCCAGGAGATGTGGAGCCTGTCAAGCTT
This sequence comes from Aphelocoma coerulescens, assembly GCF_041296385.1. Classification (NCBI taxonomy): domain Eukaryota; kingdom Metazoa; phylum Chordata; class Aves; order Passeriformes; family Corvidae; genus Aphelocoma; species Aphelocoma coerulescens. The sequence goes on along the minus strand of NC_091040.1, from coordinate 6,524,152 downwards.
TGTATCGCAGAGCAGTGATGCACAGAGCAGCACAGACCCTAGCAGAGCCATCAAACCCGTGTTTCTCATACACCTGGGTTGCCCACCAGCCAGCCTTATTTGCCCCCTGAAGTTGCTTTTGTAGCCACATCTTAGTGACTTCAAACTGAAAGAGAGTAGGTTTAAGGAAGAAATTTTCCCCTGTGAGGGTGGGGAGGCCCTGGCACAGGGTGCCCAGGGAAGCTGTGGCTGCCCCTGGATCCCTGGCAGTGTCCAAGGCCAGGCTGGACGGGGCTGGGAGCCACCTGGGATAGTGAAAGTGTCCCTGCCCATGGCAGGGGGGGTTGGAACTAAATAATCCTTAACGTCCTTTCAGACCCAAACCACTTTGTGGTTCTGTGATCTCCAGGGTACTCACACCCCCACCTGCTCAGGTCCTGACTCAGCCTGGCAGAGCTGCACCTACCACGTTGCTCTCGTGCACCTCTGGGTTCATGGTGAGCTGCACCACAAACCACGTGGCATTGCGTAGGATGAAGGCTGTGATCAGGTTCCAGTGGATGATGTTTCTCAGGCACCGGATGCTCCTGGAGAGGGGTGGAACAAGGCACCATCAGAGCAGGGGGACTGGGGACAGTGCTGTTTGTGGAGCTGAGTGTCTCTGTTGGGACCCCAAGGGTGACCTGCTGGGACTATGCCTTGGGTGAGGTGGACAGGAAGAAGACCAGGAGGTGGAAGGCACCAAGGAGGACCTTCTGCCTCCATAACCAGGTGCTTTAAAAAAGCAGCAGAAGAAAAACAACCCTGAGATAGGCAGGATCCCTCCAGCCTGGAGAGCAGTGGCTGTGGGGGAGGAGATGGCAAAGCACAGGGGCTGGGTCCACCCCTGCCTGGGGTGACCTCGCAGGAACAGGGCAGCAGGTTTGTCACTCACCGAAGGCGCATGAAGAGGACAAAGGCCACGAGGAGGGCCCCCAGTGAAACGCAGTGGCCCAGGTAGTTGATGATGATGGCGATGTGGTAGTGCAGCTTGCTCCTCCTCTGGCAGGGGGGACATAGGCACACGGTCAGCAGCAGCCCCAGTACCAGCACAAACCCACCTCTTCCACCACATCACCTCCGGCAGCTGCACCTCAAATTTTGGGCCCTTTTTCAGAAAACTGGAGCCTGCCCAGGAACAGGCCAGTGGGAATGGAAGGAGATGGGACTAACGTGGGAAGGAGAAGCACCAGCCTGGTTTCACATCCCACTCATACCAGGGCAGCTCAGTGCTAGGACATCCCAACCCATCCTCTGGGAAACCCTGCTACAGTTCAGCTGAGCTCACTGGAGTCTTACATCTCAGTTCATCCCCCATTGCCCGGGGGTCGGCTGAGAGGCTGGGATGAATTTGGGCGGAGGGAAGGTGTGAGTGATAATTGAATTAATTGATCTCTCCTGCTGTTAGGCACTCATCCAACCTGTGAATTAGCAATTAGGCGAGTGAGAAAACCATTCCTGGCAAGATATATCAGCATCTTAAATACCAGAGTTGATATCAACTGCAAATGAACAACTCATATGTCTTCTCCTCTGTTCGAGGAGTGGCTTGACCTACTCAGGAGCTTGTAATTCTTGTAAAAATCCCCATTTTTTTATCTCTTTCAGCTTCCTAAATATCTCCATTATTTCATTGCTGGCAGGGAAGGACGGGGTTTTAACTGAGTGCTGTGTGAGGAGGGAGCTGCAGGAGAGTGACAGGGCTGATCTGTACCCAGAGGCCCTGGGGACTCCCACTGCCAACCCTCTTGGATTTTTAATGGAAATGTAAACAGGTGTGGCTTTATTTCTGATGAGGAATAAAAATGCAAATCCAGAAGGGGGTCATAATTGCCACATGCAACTTTATCACTGGCACATGCTGCTGCATGCTCAGCTCTCATGGGCCATTCCTGGCCTGGATGCTGTTGCCTTTCCAAACTCCATCATCTGTCCCTCACTCTCCTGCCAAGAGCCCAGGGACTCCCCAGCTCCTACCTCTTCACTGAGGATCTCCTGGCACTGGGAGTAGTTGACACGAGCTGCCCAGCTCCCATTAGCGAGGCATTCTCTGTAGCCATTATCTGAAAGAGAGGATGCCCATCCAAGGGTTAAGACAGGATGGAGATGGGCACAGGCATGTGACCTGACTGTCACTAAAGCAGGGCACTGGCATCAGGCCAGTGGCATTTTCTGCTTTGAAGGCAGCTCAGCTACTGCCTTGGCCACAATCGCAGAACCAAAATCCTGGGAATATTTCAGACCCGCTCAAGAGCTTTGGGTCTGCACCAGCTCTGCCCTGGGCACTGGGGGACCCCAACACCTCCTCACCATGCACAGGGATGCAGCAGAAGCACCACTAATTAGACTCCTCTTTCTCTTCGATGTTTGCTTGGGTGATCATGTGCCATCCCAGGATCTCTGCTGAGATGGCAGCATGAAGTTTCACTTCTCTCCCTGAATTAGGAGCTTTCTTGCCTCCCAGCGAGGACAGGCAAGGCTAATTGGGAAGGAATGGCCACGGCGCCCCAGACACTCCGTGATTGGTGTCGGCAGCGGGGTGATGTCAGCACTGGGGTGAGACTGGGCTTCCATTAACAGGAGACTGTGAACCTCGTCAGGGTGATGGGGTGGGAAGGGCTCACAGACAGGCTCAAGTCACAATTAATGCAGAGAGGCTCCTACAGCCACACAGGAGGCACCACAAAGCAGGAGCTGTGTCCCTGCCATCCTCCACGGCTGCAAGAATGTGCAGGATGAAAACATTTATGTTTTTTGTGGGAAGCAAGGTGTTTCTTTCATCAAAACCAGCACTTGGGTGGTCAGAAACTCAACCTAATGCTATGAATGGCTTTGGGCATTTTTCATATGCTGTTGCTTCATCCTCTGCTCCCAGCATGTCACTGGCAGTGACAGTGCAGCCACCTGTGCTAGGAGGGGACGAGGTTCAAAGTCCCCCAGTCCTTGCTCAGCTGGGGGCTTCAGACCCCTGTGCCACCTCCAAGAGCAGGGCAAGATCACTCCTTTGCCTTTGTCCCCAAGATGGGGACATCAGCCCCCTCCTCCTCCCAGGAGGACCTGCTTATAAAGCTGCTTCTCTGAACCGACCCTCCCTGAAATCTGGAGTCTGAGGCACTGTTTTCTCTTCGGTTGATGAGCTTTGTTCCCAGAGGTCTGTTGTCACTTGTGTCCCAGAACCCTCGCCCGCCGTGTCCCCAGCAGTGCTGCCCCTCTTACTGGTGGTATTGTACCGGACACCATAGAAGTACTCGGGGCAGGGCCGAGCCACCAGCTGTCCCACCGCGCTCCGGGGCCAGCACGTGCCGATCAGGTCCACTGAGGCGTTGCACTGGGGACCTGCAGGGGTGAAGGGGACAGGGTTAGCAGAGGTCTGTGGATACCAAAATGCTGCTAGCGAGGATTTTCTTGTTATTTTCTAAGTCCGCGAGAGACTTTTCTCTCTCACAGAAGAGGTAGCAGGGAATGTAAACAACCAAACACCTGCAACCTTGAAAAGTCTTGTTTATAGTACAGTAGGAAAATATTTTGACAATGGATGTTTTAGGATTTTAGCCAATCACCCCCAAGGGGGGGCTGATCCTTGTCCAATTAGACTATGAAGAAAAAAAGTCTATAAAAGAGTTTGTAAAATAATTAAATAAATCCATCTTGCAGCACAATTCCTGCCTGCTGGATCTTCTCTCCTCCTCCTCCTCCCTATGGCTGCAGGACACGGTGATAGGGCCTAGGCCTGCGGTAATAGAGGTCTTTGGGCCACCATGGGCCACTTCCAGGCTGTTGAAAGGTCAGGATTTGCCTGGAGAGCTGGGGCTGCTGGATGAGCTGATGGGTCACCACAAGCTCAGCCCCCAGAAAACCCTCACGGCAGACACCACACGGGGGCTGTGCAAGACTCGCAAGGGCTGCTTGAGCCATCCTGCTGGTCCTGTCTAAACTACTGGGCTAAGCCCAGTTCTGGCACAAACCTGGTTTTAGACCTGGCTTCCAAGTCCACTTGGGGTTCCCTGGCTCTGGTCTCCCAGCCCTGCTCCTTCCTTCAGCCATTACTTTGGCATCCAGCCCCACAGCAGGTAATAAGCCAGACTTGCTCTTCCTCAGTGGTGTGTCCAGTCTGGTTCTAAGTTTCTCCAAACATCTCACACTCCTGGCTGCAAAATCTCCTTCCCAGCCATTCCCGTTGGTCTCTTCCAGTCTTTCCCGGGTAGAAAACTCCAAAGCTGCTGCTTCTATTTCAGATTTCAAGGATTTGTGTGCTTTTCCCAGCTACACAAGTGTGCTAATGTAGGCATTAGGTAGGCCAGATTGCAGGCTGTTTTATGTATAATTTGTGTATATTTAGAACAACATGTACCGTAGCTAAATATGTCCCTGCTCCATCTTGCAGTGAGGTCGGAAGCACAATGGCTGCAACATCCGTATCCTACAATCCAAGGCAAGCAGCAGATGGGTGAGCAGGAGATGCTGGAAGGGGCAGAGCTCAGTCCAAACCACTCCTGGGTACCAGAGATGTTTGTGCTGCTGGCACAGAGACAGAAATTGCCATTTCCTAAGACAAAACACCCCAATTCACAGCTCCTGGATGTGAGAACACAGTGTTTCCTCTGCCCCTGGATTCGTGGTTGGTATTTGAATGCCTTTCCCAAAAATTCTTGTGGATGGAGCTGACTAAAGAGTGGCCAAAGAAAAAAAGCAAAATACTATTGATGATGATGATGATGACGATGAACGTTTTTATGGAGGAATATTTTTTCATTGATTATCTAAAAATTTGGCTCCTTGTTATTTTGCAATGTTCTCAGAGAAAATTTTCAGGGCTTTCTGTGTCTTCTTCAAATATTTTAGCGAGGGACAACAACTTCCAAGCATGTGAGCTGGGAAAGCATCAGAGCATGGTGAGTGTTACCTTCTGCCTCCCGTAGCTTGTAGGGAGAAATTAATTTTAACAGTGACCTTTGCTTTTAGCTTTGCTAATGTGTAGGGTTGCTGTGGCAACCTTCCCTTTAAGTTAACTGTTTTAAGCCTGTATTTTGTAGGAAACGAGGTGCCTTTAATCACGTGTGTCTGTGTCTTTCTGCATCCATTTGAATTTATAGAGCTCCTTTGTTGTTTTGACCCAAGTTTGACAGAGAAATAGAGGGTCACAGTTAAAAATTTTATGATAACATTCATCCATGTAAAGAAAAAACAACCAGTAATTACTTGAACTAAGGACAAAGTTAAATTCCAAGTGCTCTCTCTGTTAGCCAGCCAGGTGAGAAGCTGCGTGAATGTCTGGAACAGGAAAAGCTTCACTTGGCACAACGCAGGACAGGAGAATGGGGCTTGCACAGTGCTAATGCCCACGGCAGCTCCTGCAGCTATTGCCACCCCTCCTGGGCACCCGTGGGGCTGAGCACAAACTCCATTTTCTCCACATCCTCTTGGGCTTCAGTTTCCCTCCTGCATTCCAGGGGCTGTTCTGGGGGACAGACAGAGATTGCTCAGGGAGGACAAACATGAAGAGTGAGGATGATGACTCTCCACCAGTAAAGCAAACCCACAGCAATGCCATTAATAACCAAACCCAAAAGAGACTTGTGGAAATAATGTGGCCAGACAGAGGTGCATCATTCTGTGATACGTCTGTTCAAGGCTGGATTTAATATCTCCACCTTTCTCCAAGGCACTTGGTGTGATGCTGCTTGGCACTCACTCCCAACAGACAGGATCCCACCAGACACCAAACCCAGTGGGTCCCACCAGTCCCACCACAGGGAAGGTGCAGCAGCATCGGCAGGAGCTCAGCCCTCCTCGTCCCATGGGTCAGGGTGGTGCTGTGGAGTGACATTTGGGTCTGGGGCTGCAGCCAGATGAGGAGAGGCTCAGCCAGGCTGTCGGATGCTCCTGGACCTCTGCCTGTGCTTCACCCCTGTGCCACCACTGGCAGCATTTGGAGCTCTGTCCCATCAGGTTTTAATCTAGTGGGGGGCTGTAATATTTTTCCTAGGCTCACACTGAGAAAGGCTTGATGAAGAAAAGCTGCAGAAAGCAGATGCTGCTCTTTCTACTCTCTCCAGCACACAGAAAACAGAAAAAACCCCCTCCTGATGGGGAAGGGATAAGTAAAGCAGTGAAGACAGAGTGTCATGAGGGCTGCAACATCCCCTTTGCCCAGCACAACCCTCTGCTGCAGCTCCTCCCCAGTGGCAGCTGGCATTTAGAGCAGTGTTTGGCATGGAAATGATATGTATCAGTGTTAAATGCTTCCCTGCTCGGCGGCCCATCCGTGTTTGCAGGGGGATTATTCTCCAGGTTCTGCACACGTGTGCTCCAGCTTCTCAGCTCCACTGGCTGCACAGGTTTGGTCTTTACAGATTTATAGCAAGAAAGGTCAATGAACTTTCTACCTGCACTCAATCCCCCTAATGTGGCATCTTCCCACACAGAAACATGGTGTTTGGAGGAGGAAGGAGCAGGCCCTACTTTGAGACAGTGAATGTGGCACAGGAGAAGTCAGTCCAATCCCTTCTCACCCTATTGCCTTTGGGTTGTGCTGCTCTGAAGCAATATAAAGCATTTACTTTCTTCTGAAGAAAAAACTGTCTGTCCAGGGACTTACACTGAGACAACTCTATCACATTAACTGTCTCAGGGTAACTGTAGCAATATCCCATCTGCTTCTATGAAGCATCCTTCTCCAGCCTGCTTTCACCACTCGCAGAGGCCTCCCAGATGGCTCTGTGCTAAAGCCACAGAACCGTGCGAAACCCAGCAGGGTAGAGCTCTCCACTCCCAGCTAATCTGCCAAAAGATTTTGAGCAAATTTAAAGAGGATGGAGCATGTTTCTTCTGGTCCAGCAGTACCAGATGTGTGGCCACAGTGCTCTTGAGCTGGTGCCAGGAGGTCTGAAGTATTATCATACCATCAAGCCATTGCTGGGATGCTCTGAAGAGAGGTAAAGCAAAGGCTGTGCTGATTAACTGTGCTGGTAAGCACATCCTGCAGCACACTGAGCAGAACTGTGCACCAGCACAATGTCCCAGTTTGCTGCTGTGCACAGACACAACTTTCACTGGGGGAAGAGTGAAGTCCGTCTCCCCTTCTGCAATGCAAAGGGGCCAGGAGAGATGATGGAAATCTGAATTACAGGCTCATTCCCATGTCTGGGAGTGATGGGGTTATTTATCTGAGGTGTCGCAAGAGGCTAACAGCTGAAAGTTGTTAACTCATATCTAATTCATTAACTCATAACATAGCTACCTGTCCTGAGCTCTCATTCAACCACAGTTATCTCTATCCAGCCCTGATGTCCTCTGTGACCGCATTACTGCTGCTGCCTCGAGCCTCTGGCTCCCTGAGAGCATCCCCTGTGTCTCTGCTGCAACATTTGCATTTGGCAATCAGAGCTTCATCTCCACATCTAATCAAAATACAACTCACTGTAATGCCTGATGCATCAACTGCAGCCAAAGCACAAAAAGCTCTTTGTCCCTCCCAGGCAGCTCCACCACAGTGGTGAAGCACAAGCAGCCATTTCACACCTTACTGCCCCAAAACAAGGGCCTTTGGGGGATGCTTGTACTTCCAGGTGCTGATGTGCCAGGGAGGGGTGGCTGGGTCCAGCTGTGGAGTCACTCGGATGTTAAATGCTTGAGTAGCACCTTGAGGCATTGAGGGAAATGGCACTGGGGGACAATTTATATTGAAGTGGGCTAGAAATTGGGATGGTGGAGCTGTTTGCCTTCTCTCTGGGCAGGGGTGGGTGCTCAGGATGGCTGGGAGCAGATGCAGCTACCTCAAAGTAGATCCTTGCTCACACCCTACCTCCAGCACTGCTTTCGGTGGCATTGGGGGCTTCTATTTACCTTTGTAAGACTCCAGTCCTCAAAAAATCCCCAGAAATCTTCCCAAGCATTCAAGTTCCACAATCCTTGGTGTAAAATAATTACCCAGGCTAATTAAGCATTATGATAGCTATGAGTCTTTGTAATGAATTTTTGGCTTGTTGATGTAAATAAAAGGCACCAAACCTGGCTTGTGCTGTTGGTATCTGATGCATCTGCTCAATGTTGTCACTTAAGATGGTCCAGGTACAGCTTTACAGCTTATATGTATATATGTATATATGTATATATGTATATAGGTATATAGGTATATATGTATATATGTATATATGTATATATGTATATGTATATAGAATGTAGAGGGTTGTGTTTGGGACTTACCTTGTTCTCCTGACATGAACCACGGAGTGTTTGGAGTTGTGTTATAACCAAGGGTGGCAGGAAGTGGTTTATTCCCTGGGGCTGGCTGGGATTTGGTGGTGGGTGAGTGAAGCATCACAACCCCTCCCTGGCAGAGTTTTCCCAGCAGAGCCTTCTAGTCTGGCTACACTTGAACAGAGCCTCTGGCAGCGACTTCACTGCATCCAGCCCAAAGTACAGTTTAACTGCTGTAGCTGCTGCTCACACTGGGATGTGCCAGGATGTGGTTTCCTACTGGAAACTCTCATCATCTTCCCTCCTCCACTACAATAAAATCTGTGAATATCAGTGAGGTGCTACTGACATCCCTGTTTCCCAGATGATGGAGCAGAATGGCTTTATCGACACCAGTATATATTTAAACCATTAGGATTTTCCATATAGATGAGAGTTTTGTTTCCCAAACCTTCCTAACACGGTGTATCTCCCTCAAGTCCCTGCCAAGACTCATTGCTGCATCTCTAACCCCTGCTCAGCTCCTCTATTAATATTTCTGCCTGGGTGGGAGAGATGCCAATGAGACTGAAGAGAAAAGAGTGGCTGATGTAAATTTGACCTTTATGAATTTAAATTCCAGGCTCACCCCAAGGGAGTCAGTGAGTGAATGAAAGAGCAGTGGCATGGGGGCTGCTGGAGCAGCATCAGCGCTTTGGGAGCTGAGCTGGAGTGGGTGGAAAGGCTCTTGGTCAAATTGTCACCCGCTGTGAAAGGTGTTACCAAACTTGTCTGATAGTGCTGGTGAAGGATATGTTCTCATCACTCACTGCTCCTCAGCCACAGGATTTTGCTGTATCTGGAACAATTAGATTTGCCTTATTCGATGCAAAGCTAAGCTCCCTTTCCCCCTTGAAAAAACCTTCAGTTAAAAACCCCCAGACATTTCTTTTTTTCTGCTTCGCTTTGGTGCCACTTTTCTTTGCTTTAGGTGAACTGGCACTGGCATGAAACATTTCTTTCCTGACAAGGAATTTTCTGTGCTCTCCTCTCTCCTGAGCACACACATGAGATTGAGGATAAGAATTCATTGTGATAACAAGCTTAAAGGAGTGGATCATGCGGCCAGGACCAGAGGGGGATGTGAGCAATTGGTTGGCAACTCCTTGGGCTGATCCAGGCTTGAGAGCTACAAATGGCAGAACAACCCCTTGACAGTGCTCCAAGCTTGCTCCGTTAGAGTGCTTTCTGCTGAGCTGCTTTGGAAAAGCCTCATTATTAATTAGGAAGAGCCTTTCCCATCTGCTCAGATTCCCCCTTCCTTCCCCAGGGAAACAGTCCTGCAGCTGCAGGGAATGCTTTGCCTGGTGGATTAAACGACCTTGTCCCTCCCTGATGAACTTTGTGGCAGGGAGAGAAGCAGCTGTACACAGATCCTGGGGAGTTGAAATCATCAGCCAGAGAAATCCATGGTCTGAGTCAATCCATGGGCTGGGAGCCCTTGGGACAGCACCTATCCACCCCAGACAAGGGATGCTGATCCTCATTGCATTCCATTTCAAGCCTGATCCGAGACTTGCTTGGCTTGCAGATGCTTGGGGGTGCAGCTGACCTGGCTTCCTGAATGCACCATGTTGACCTCAAGTCCAGCCTCATACTCCCTCCTCACTGGTACTGTGGGAAGAGCTTTCTGATGGAGCATCCAGCTGTGCCCCTGTGTCCCAGTCCCGCCCAAAATCAGGGGCTCACTGAGAGGAAGTTTTGATGGATACCCAAACTATCAAGTTGGAGCATCACACCTGTGCAAAGAGCCTGAATTCCTGGGGATATTACCCTGCACTGGGGACTTGAAGGAAGATGGGTAAATCCACGGTGATAAGAGGGCAAGACAGGAGAGCTCTGTGAGGCTCAGCTGCTCCATGTCCTGGGATGAGAGTTTGCACCACCTGCACCCCTGAGCCTGGAAAGCGTCACCCCAGTGTGCCTCCACCCCACTGCCGTGGCAGAGACTTTTCCAGCTCAGTGCACATGCCCAGAGAGCGCTGGCACGCTGGTGAGATCACTGTCCAGCCACACATCCTCCTTAAAACGGAGAGATTAAGGGACTGGTGACCAGGGAGAGCAGGAGAGCCCATGCTGGGCTGTGCTTCAGAGGAGGGATGCTGCACACAGGCACAAGGCAGTGCCTGTCCATGCATCCAGCAGATCCCCTGCCGAGCCACGCGCTGGGGGACTGCTGGGCTCGTGTTATCAGCATGTGTTATCAGCATGTGTCATTTCCCAAGGGTTGTGAAGGCATTAACAAATTAAGTCTCAGGGCCCTGCTGCAATTCTAATTAGCATCATCCTAACAGCTCTTCATGTTAAATAGCCTCAAATCAAAGTTTCCAGTTTAGTAAATATCCCTCCGAAGGAATCACTGACTCCATCAGGCAGGGCCTAAATGGACTCCAAGGACCAGGGCTGTCGCTGAATTCTGCTTCCCAAGCAGACATAAGACAATTAGTTTCACCTCTACCTTTTGTTCTAAGCCCCCTCCTCCAGCTGGAAGTGGCTCTCACGTGTGCCAGCCCCACCCAAATTAATGAGTTGCTCAGGAATTGCAGGTTGGATGTGTAGAGACAATGGACAATTTGCAAATCTGAAGCCTCATGTTCTCCCCTCTGCCGGGGACATCGACACTGAGGTGCACTAAATCCTGCTTGGATTCAGGCTGATAAATCCCCACCGAGCCAAGCCCAATCCTTGCAGAAAGCAGCGCTCGGTGCTTGAGGATGGTGGTGATTCTGGGGCAATGCATCAGCAAACCACAGCACAAATTCTCCCCCCTTTCTGACCTCTCCCGGGGGCTTGGGAGGTTCCAGCAGTGGGTGGAAAAGACCATGAGCTGGGCAGGAGGATTGTCTGGGACCTGCGTGCTGCCCTGGGTCAGCTTAACATGGCCAAGGACGGGCCCTCACTGAGCAGAATGAAGAAACCTTCAGCAAGCAAAGCACATGAGTGAGGACCAAGTTTCTTGTCCGACCAGACATGGAGGCATTGCCATTCTGCAGGCAGCTTTGCTGTCCCCCAGCTTTCTGCCTCCACCTCCTGGGCTTGGGATGCTTCTTGCAGGGCAATGGTAGCCTGGGTTTGGCCAGACACTGGATCAGCTGGTGCCAAGATGGGATTTGTTAAGAAAGAGCTGTTAATGCTGCTGTTAATGGGTGGTGGGCAGCCATCCCTCAGCTCTGGGTGCCCATGGCCATCCCTTAGTGCCCAGTCCCATGGCCATTCCTCAGTGCCCAGTCCCGTGGCCATCCATCACCCTGACAGAGAGTTCCTTGGTGCCCACTCTGATTCTCATTCAGTCATGGAAAATCAACACTGCAGCATCCCAGAGCTGGGGAGGACTTTTCTCCTTGTCCCTGTGAGCTCCACTCCCTCTCACACTTCTCCTCCCCCAAAACTTGTCACTGAACCAGACCTGTCACTGCTGAGGTGACATCCAAGTCATATTCTGAATATAGGCTAAAAGCCATTTTTGGCACAAGCCCTGACCTGATTGGATTGAACCCATGTACAATGTTGAGCAGGCATGGGCTGCCCGTGATCCTGCTGCTCCCACCCAGCAGGGCTGAGCCAGCCCTGGCCACAGCCACGTCCCCAGAAGCTCTTTGTGACTGGTGGCCTCCCAAAGTGCTCAATGGCACCTGGAGGCTGGCTGAGCCCTGAGCCATGGTGGCCACACTGCACTGGTGATGTGGTCTCCACAAAAAGTCAAAACCCCCAGTCATCATCCCTGGGCAAGGGGATGGTAGAGGGGTGGACATAGGGGCCAAGGTCCTGGTGTCCCTGGGCATGGCAGAGAATAGGCAGCCAGCCCTGATGTCTCTTTGTCCATCTCCCTTCTACCCAACAGACATTTATTTTCTTTGTTTTCATCTCTTCTGAGATCTGCACTTTCTACCTGCCTCCACTGTCACCCTGCAAAGAGGCTGCAGCAGCACCAGCAGAGGGCTGCGATGCAGCCTCTGCACATCCCACCTCCCCAAAAAGGATCCATGCAGCAGCAGATGAGCCCAGAGACACCCCTGACACCCTCTTCCACCCCAGGGGGTGGCTTGAGTGGGCTGGGGATGGGGGACACTCACCAGTGTGGTTGGTGATGGGCGGCAGGCTCTCGCAGTACTGCTCCTGGATGGAGGCTGCCACCGGGGTATCCCAGAGGAGAAACGCCTGGATGGGGAGAGAGCAGGCAGGGGCAGAGTTATATGTGCAATATGCTGCTTCCCCGTCCCCAAATGCCTCCTTGGGTCAGAGCTGAGCTTGCCCATGTTTTCATGGGTACTACCCCCAAAGCTACACAATGGACACGTACCCATTTTCAGGATGGTTTCCCAGGGAAACTGTGCTGAGGGACTGCTCAGCCACTGATCCTCCCCTGCCTCAAACACCTCCCTCAGCAAACCCTCCTGCAGCCCTTGCTGAATTGTGGAACCTCTGCTATTTAGCATTTTAATCAACACTTTTGGGTTTTGCATCTTTGAATCCTGAGAGCAGACAGGGGAAATGATGAGCCTGACACCACGCTCTGATTTTCAATCCCTTATTGAAATCACAGCCTTGTAAGCTGTCAGTGGGAAGATGTTCATACACATCCTTAAGGAGATCTGATCCACAGACAACCAGATCTGGCTCAAGCCTTTTTTTCAGGAGAATTGTCAGCCAACAGCAACATTCCCACTGAGTCAGAAAGCATTGACCAGGATCTACCCAGCTCTGCTAAAACTCGGCATGAGGAGCTATTTTGGAAAAAGGATTATTGAATTATTGTGCCTTTGCAGGAGTTTGGGGAAACTAAAAGTGAGAAAGGCAATTGCCATGATGAAGGCATTGCAAGGATGGCAGAGGGATAGTGCTGTTGGTCCCAGGTCACACCAGGGTGCCAGGTGAGGGAAGGAGGGGACCTGATATTTTGCAGAACACAGATTTTTGCACAAGCAGCTGCCCACTCTCTCCTCCAGCTCAGAGAAGGGTGACACAGGCTCATCCCCTCTGCTCCGGGCACTAGCACTAATGGTGGATAAGGCTCAACTCCACTTTTTTCACCTTCAACGACTGAGCAAACCCCCTGCAGACAAGTCACTGATTAAATGGCAGAGCTGCGTCCCAAAATACATCACATACAGACCCCTTGGGAAGAGGCCCTGAGCCTGAAGGCAGGAATGGCTGCACCTCCCCTGCTTGCAGGCAAGCTCCCAGCTCCTCAGGGAAACAAACTCTGCCTTCCCCATCAGCCACGCTGATTCCTAGTGCCTGAGCCCCCTTCCTGAGTGCCATTTACCTCCCAAACTGCTCTGAGCAGGCAGAAGATGTTCCTCCTCTTGCCCTTGAGCCATAGAAACACTGTCTGCTCTTTCTGGTACACCCAGCCATCCCCATGCCTTACCAAGGCATGAGCAGAATTTATTCACACACAGAGACAAGCTCAGCACCCACTTGCTCTTTTCCAAACAACTGTTTACTGCCTTGGGAAGCTGGTTTTGACAGCAAGAGAGATGTCAGGCAGACATATAAATGGAGCTGAGAATAGCTCCCTTGTTGTGACTGCTCCAGATGGCACAGGGGATCCGGCAGCTCAACCCTGCCCCGGCACGGGCGCTGCTCGGAGCTCCTGGGTGCTGGGAGCCCAGCACCTCCTGAGTCTCCTTTCAGAAAGCTGAGATCCCCCAACCTCCAGACAGGGAGGAATCAAGGTGTAGGGGGTCTGCTCCCCTCTGTGTTTATGCCTGCAGCTGGTGCCCACTGGACCTGGTGGCTCTTGGCATGGGCAGCTGGGACAGAAGGGTTCTGCTCAAAAGGGGCTGGGATGGTTCATCCACCTGAACAGGCTTTCAAGTGTTAATTGGATGTGTTTCTCCTAATCCCAGCCTGCTCCAGCCTGGCAGTGCCCATTCTCCTTCCAGACACAGGGTGAGGTCTTGGCACTGAGCAGCACACGGACCAAGCCACGGCCAGAGAGGGGTATGGATGGAGCAGTCACTGGCTCTTTGCAGGCTTTGTAAATGAGCTGAAACAGCTACAGGAAAGGAAAAAAAGGATCCCCAGAACAGAACTAATACTAAGAGCTTTTTTACCAGGCTCTGAGTCCTGTCTCACACTGCAGTGTGGCCAAAGCTCTTGACAGAGGCAGAGGTTTTGTCCCGCTCCTGTCAGCCTTTCGAGGGGAATAAACAGGGGGAGGGGGCAGCTGCAGGGGGATTTGTCCCAGTCAAAACCATTCTGATCTGGCACTTGCTGGTCACTGTCTCATCTGCTTTGCTCTTTGTGGGTTACTGCAACCCCTCCTCATGCTTTGCAGAGAGAACAGGTCAAAGCTCTGTCCTTGAAGAGCTTTGTGTGCCAGAGCATCGCTGCCGTAAGATGACACATGGTGCCCAGCAGGGCCTGGCCTGGCCGGGCTGGAGCCAAGCTCACCTCAAGAGCCCTGACATGGCAGTGGGTCGTGCTCGGGCCAGAGAGGGGCCGTGTCCCTCTGCCCTCCCAGCCCTGCCTTCACATGGGCCATGGCAGATCCCGCTCTGCAGGCAAGAACACCTCTATGACCTCCCTCAGCCTGCCAAAATCCTGGAGAGCCTCAGCTGAGCACTCAGCTGCCTGGGAAGGGAGGCAATCTGCTCCTCTGGAAGCAGCCACTTCACACAGTGCTCCCAGTCAGCCCGGGGAGCCGCTCCCACAGGGATGGAGGATGGTTCTGCTGGGAGCTGCACAGGCCCCATGAGGGCCCACACTCGCAGCAGCTTCTTCTCCATCAGGAGCCACCAGCGTCTCTGCTGCTGCTGCCTCAGCATCCACCCAGCTTCCTTCCAGGCCCTGTTTTATACACAGGGATGGTTCTGGTTTAACCTTGGACCTCACGGAGCACCGGCTCCTTCCTTTCATCCCCACATTTTCTGTAGCAGGACCAGCCCCCCACCCCAGCTCCAGTCCTCATTGCACAGCTCAGACACCAAAACCTGACACTGCTCCCATATTTCCTGCATCCCACACACAGCAAACATCTGCTGTGGTCAGTGTCCCACCACCCACCATGCCAGGGCTGTCCCAGAAGGGAAACTGAGGCATTGAGGACCACCTGCCTCAGGTCACTCAGGTTGTGGAGCACTGTGTAGGGCAGATCTCTGTGACCTGGACACACCAACCACATCCTGGTGCCACCAGGGCTCCAAGAAAAACACGGAGGTTTTTCGGAGCTGCACCTGTGCCTGTGAGGGGACAGGGTGGTAGGTGCCCTTGGCCAGGAGATGCAGCACAGTGACTGCGACAGCGCCAGCTCATCAGCACTGGGGTCTGGCTGCTGCTGGGGGGGTGAGCAGCACAGTCACACACACATGGCATCAGTCTTTGTGACCTGCCACTGACCTGGCAGAAAAATTCAATTAATAACAATTAGGAATTAATGTCCCCTTGCGGTGCTTTTGCTCTACAAAGCGATCCATGGATACTAATTAATACATTCACATCCAGCTGCAACATCACCCCCTGCACTGTGCTACCCAGAGACAGGCCTGTCACCCCCGCCTGCTGTCCTATTGCCTCAAACAAGAGGGGATCTGCATGGCAGGAAGGGCTGACAGCTCTGAGCAGGAGATAGATGGCTCGTAGCCTAATGAGCAATCTCGGAGGTCCAGTGCCGAGGGGCTGTAATTGGAGAGCGGAGTGATTAGTGGGATTGAAGCCTGGGACGAAGCCGTGGGGGACAGGGGCTTTGCATAGAGCTGGGGAGGGCAGTGGGAGCAGTGGACAGTGATGGCCATGGTGACCTTCCTGGGAGGGGGGACAACACCGGCCGCCCTGGAGTTTGACTTGCTGTAGGGACCTCTCTGACCCACCAGCGCTGCTCCCTGGCTTGGCTGGGCTTGCTGCCCACTACAACACTTGGTGTGGAAGAGGAAAGACCTCCTGGAACACATGGGCAGGGAAGGGCTGAGCAGCTGCTGCCCTGGACCTTTGCTGAGGTTCCCCGGGGCATTAGGCTAGGATGGAGCCTGTTCTTGGCTCTGAGCCTGCAGCAAAAGGTGCCAGACTTTGGGTGTTAAATACAGTGAGTGTTAAAAGAGCTGGATGCCAACCTCCGATGGCAGAGCAGCAACAGTGGAGTGGGAAGGGAGCAGCACATCCTGCCAGGACTGCAGCTGGTGGCTGGAGGCGGCCTGCAACAGCCTGACCGAAAGGGCTGCCCCTCAAATGTGCTCGGAGGTGCCTCCAACCCACCGTGTCCCCTGCCTTCCCTGCAGGGCATCTCTTTCCCTTTGTCTCCTCTGACTTCCAGGCACTGTTTTCTGCAGCTGGGCAGCTTCTTACCTGCTTCACCTTGAGGGCTTTCACTTGGAACAGTTTCATCCTCAGTTGAACCCACAAATGAAATCTCCAGGCAGCATCTGGTCCATGAAGGACCCTCTTTGCGCCCCTGTCTCAGACCTGGCAGGAACCTGCTTTGCTGCCCATGATCTCAGGGTTCCTCCAAGCCCCTCTGCTGCCCTACCAAGCCCCTGTTGCTCCTTCATTGCTTTTCTGAAGCCCCATCCCAAGCCCTGTCAGCATCAAGGCATCAAGGCAAAGCTCAGGCAACGGAACAAGGCTCAAAGCAAGAGCCACGGGGGCATTTTCTGTGGCTGATGTTACTCAGGGGGAGAGCAGGCAGTGAGAACATCTCCATCTGGCATTAAAATCTGCAAGTTTATTAATTTATCCATATTAGAGGGCCAGTCCCTGTGGTGTGTAGACAGGAGCTTTGGTGAGAGTGTTTATTCTGTTTGGAGTACCTCTCTGTGTATGCTGGATACAGATCCTAACAAAAGAATATCAATCAGGGCTAAATGAATGCCCTGTAAAACCTGATTTATGAGCAGTTAAAGGTTTTCCTGGATTAAGCTCTGGTCTCCCTCCCTTGCCATAAATAATTCTGACTTCATTTATCTGTGAAGAGAGACATGGATTTTTGGGGGCTAGTGAATTACTAGTGGCATTTGGGTATTGGAAGCTAAAGGCACAAACAAACTGGGGAAGGGGACACAATCCAGGCAGCTCCTATGGGATCTGTGACAGGCAAAGGCTGCTGAGGAAGATTGGAGTGATGGATGCAAGCCTGGGGGAGGGCTGTTTTTCTAAGGCAATTGTATTAAACTCTCCTGCAGATTGTACATGTGGAACTCCTGTGCATTGACAGGTATTTTCATTTTGGGATTGGACATTTTTCCCTCCAGCTCTGTCCCAAAACCCACATCTTGACTGCTCCAAACCCCCTCCTTCACCCATCACCTTTTTAGGGTTGCGCCCTGGGATGAACATCCACAGTTTAACTCCCCCATCTTTTTTTTCCAGTTTATTTGCATTCACAACTCAGGAAAGCTTGGCCACACCAAAGCCGCATCTGCCACCGCCTTTCCAGGGTGGATAGTGCAGATTTCGGGGTGGAAGAGGGGCTGTGACATGCAAAATGCCAACCCCCTTTGCCCTTGACCATCGGAATGGAGGCGACTGCTCCTGGGTGGGTGGCTGTGGATAAAGCAGGAGACCCTGCAGAGAAGGAGGATCTCTTCGACCAGCTCCAAACACAGTTAGGGAAAAAAGGAAAAACAACAGATGGGCCCCGGGTGTGTTATTCCATCTTCAGAAAGAGCCACCCTCTCCTGAGTGACAGCTCTGGAGTGTTGGACAGTGGCTCCTGGGCTCTGCTTGGTGAGGGAACCCCATGATTTGGGGGTTGATTTGTGCTTTCTTTGGGTTCAAAAATTGTTCTCACAGACAAAGCCATGGATGCCTCTCCAAACTGCAGACTCAATCACAGCTTGAGCTTGTCACTTGCAACGAACTTCTGGGCCAGCGTTGTGCAGGATTTTGGGTGAGCAGAGATGGATTTCAGGGCAGGGTGGTGCAGGATACTCTCATTGTATTCCTACATATTCATCCTATGGTGATGGAGCAGCTATTCTGGGAACAGGCTGTGCCTTTTCCATTCACTTCTTCGCTGAAGATGCAAAACTACAGGGATGATTTCACACCCACTGAATCAACTCCTTTTTTAAGGAAAGTGAGGACTGGAAGAGATCCCCAGGGTCAGCATGTCCTGCGACTACAGCTCTGCATCTTATGCAAGGATTGGAGCATGGAAGGGGCAAGGGCTGGGTTTTGGGCTTATTGCTGCTGGAGGTGGTCAAGTGAGAGGGGAAATTATCCCACACTTGGCATCAATCTCTGATTTTTCATAAAACGCTTTTGCAGTTTTATCAGCCCCAGAAAAATCACTGGTTCCTGACAGAGCTGCAGGTAAGCTGGTTTATTTTAATCACTTTTTTAGTTTGTTTAAATGACTTGCAGCATGCCAGGGAGCACTTGGCAGCAAGTTTGGCTGCCTGTCTCCTAGTCTGTCTATCCAACCCCCTGAGGGATGTCTATCCAGTAAAGCAACATGGGCAAACCGATGCTAAAGTGGAGGTGCTGGCCAGGTGCACGGGGAACACCTAAACTGTGCCAGCCCAGTATCTGCAGGGGAGGTTTGTCCCTGCTGAGCTCTGTGCTGGAGCTGGGCTGCTGCAGGTCTCTGCACTCACAGGCTGGATGCTGCTGCAGGTCCACCTGGATGCAGGGATGCACTTACTTACAGCCGGGTTTCATGGTCCTTTAGCCCATGCTGTCCCCAGGAGAGGGTTGGGATTGTTCTGGAAAAGGGTCTGAGTTTTGAATGCATGTATTTATACAGAAAAATAGACAGCTTGACTGCAAAGGGGGGGAGTGTTGTAGATTGACTGTTTCTTTTTGGAGCCAGCTGGGAGAGGCTTCTCTTTGCCTGGACTGGTTTTTGTGACCCCCTCCCAGTCCCAGCCCCAGCACAGGGGTGGTTTTGTCTCAAACTCTGGAAGATTTTTGAGGACTCATTGTTCCAGCTTCATGAGGAGAACATCCTTGGGGAACATCTGGGGATGGCGAGGGAACCCCTGAGCCTAAGGAGCTTTGACAGAGGATGGGAGCTGTGTCTCAGTCAGCACCTTTGGGCTTCTTTTGGACCACTTTTTGCTCACAGTGCTCAGGAGCTGTCACACTCACATGGTTATCCCCACCAGAACCTGACCTTACTGCACTGGGTCTGTGCTGTCCCCACAGACTGGCCAAGAAGGACCTGGGCTGGGGGAAAAGATCCTGCCCTGTCTCACCTTTGTTTCTTACATCAGAGCCAAACAAAATGTGAACCAGGGAATATAACAGCAAAAGAGTCCTATAAATCCTCTCAATCAGGCTCTGTGGGCTGCAGCCATAGGAGAGAGCAGCTGCTCAGAAGAGGAGCTTTTAGAGGCAACACCAACTTGGCAGGGAGGTCTCCTGCTGCACATCAGCTCTTCTCATCACTTAGGTGAGAACTTTCCTGGCACAGAGGTGCAGCTGATGGGCACAGTAAGGTGCACAGTGGGGTGAACTGTGGGAAGCACAGCCCATGGGGTACGAGCCACAGCGGTGCCAGTGGGGAGGGCTGTTTAAACTCTGCTGTCCCAGCTGGGCCACTGAGACACCATTCTGCAGCCAGCCAGGCAGATTTGCTCTTTTACCACTCCTTGACACAGAGGTTTTATCAAAAACCCGATCATTTTGTTTAGCTGCCACTATAGGCTTGTTCAAATAAAATTCAAGATTTCACTGGAAACCTCTTCGTCTCGTTTGTCCAGGGTTTGGGATTTAAACGTGCTTTGGGCTGTGAACTGCTCCCTCCTTGATGAGCCCTCAAGGAGGAGGAATATTGCTTCTGACAAAGCATTTGCATGTTTTGCAGAGCTGCAAAATTAGCAGTGGCTACAGTTCCACAGCGAGCAAATTAGAGAGGAAAAGTCTTGTGCTTTGCAGGTGCAGAGGGGAAAAGGAGAAGCTCCCTTAGAAAATTAATTATGGGGGTACAGTTGGGCTCCGCATTTGTGTTGTCCACATCCATCACACCCCCGGAGTGGCCACCCTCTCCCAGCAGCCTGGGAAACTGGTGGCAGCTGGTTTCACTGGGAGGTACAAGGCTGGGAATCCTGGGCTGAGCTCAGGAGGACCTGGCTGCAATTCTCCCCCACTTTAATGATCCTTTCACTCACTTCAGCCCCCCTCCCCGACAGTTTTTGAGCATCACGAGCTCTTGCCAAGCCCAGTGCCTTGACTGGAGGAATTCTCCCGAGGGCCCTTTGTATTGCGGTTTCTCTTTTTACTTTTCCCTTCAAAGAAATTGAAAAGTCACTGCGGAGAAGGCGGGCGGCGCAGGGCGCAGGGGTGATGGGGAGGAGGCAGAAGGGCCCTTGTGGGAGAAGAGGACTTAAAGCATCTTACCTGCAGGAGGAGGAGGAGGGCAGGACGTAGGCTGGGCACCATCCTCAGCTGCCCGTGCGCCCAGCTCCCCGGGGCATGGCTGGCAGCGTCCCCGCTCCTGCTGGGCTGCTTCTGCCGTCGGGGAGAAAATCCTCGGCTTCCAGCGGAGGAGCGTGGCGGGTCCCCGCGGGGCTGCGCGGAGACTGCGCGTCCTTCTGCGTCCCGGTCCTGCCTTTTATAACCTCCCTGGAGCCGGTCCTCCGGCTGCCCACCTTCCAGCTGGCCTGGCGACGGGCTACATCCTTCCTCACTAGCCTCCCACTCCCCCTTCTCTCCCTCCTCCTCTTCCTCCTCCCCTTTTCCTTCCTCCACCTCCCTGGAGCCTTCCAACTCTATCTGATTTTTTTTCCCCTTTCTCCTTCCCTCCCTCAGCATCAGCAGCAGAAACTTCCCACCGGCCCAGGGACCGCCCTCCCGGCTCTCCTTGGAGTGGGGTTTCTCCTCTCCACCCCTCGCACTGCCATGGTGCAGCCGCTGCGGGGTCTCTCCCGCGGAGCCTGGGGCTTGCCTTGTGTCCGCAGAGGGTTCGGGGCTGCAGTTTGCCGGGGATAAGGGGGTGAGTGGGTGTTACGCATTTGGGCATTTCACTCCAGGGCTCTGGCAGAGGAACTGGGACAAGGCGAGGCTTCCCCCACCAGCCTTTGCAGCCCCTTTGCAAAATGGATGGTGAACACGAAGGGAGGGCAGAGCCCCTTTTCTCGTCCACAGGGATGGGGGGAAGGTGTTTCAGCCCTGCCTTGTGAGGGAGATGCTCCTGAGAGAAGGAGGGGATGTGGGGCAGGTGGATGCAGGTCTCTCACACAGCGGGGCTGCGCGGCGCGGGTTCGATCAAAAGGGCGGTCTCGGAGGAGGTGGAGGAGCTGCTGGGACCGTGCTTGATGGGTGGTGGGAGGGGCAGAGGTGATGGGGCAGGAGCAGAGGGGCGCTTGAGCTGATAGAGAAGGGGGAGGACAAGTGTCCTGGGGAGGGTGGGGGACAGAGGTGTGGGAGAGCCTGGACGGTGCTCCTGAGGTCTTGGATAACGACATTTCCCTTCTCCCCCAGCATAACCCTCAGGCTGTAAAGGGTCTCCGGTCATACCTCTGTGTCTCAGCTCCTGCCGTCCCCTGGTCTCCTGGGGAGGGATCCCCACACCCCTGTCTCTTGGGGATGCCATGGTCAGGACTGGGTCCATCTCTGAGTTGGATGAATTTCTGGCTGGGTTAAACCTGCTCCCCCAAGCCAGGGCAGTTTCAGGGCATGCCTTCTGTACCCACTGAGCTGTGGGTGCTGCTCCTGCCCTGGAAGTGAGCCAGGCTCCATCAGCCCGAGGTGAGCTGGAGCAGACAGCCGGGCAGCACGCTGTGCTTCCTCCTTTCCTCGAGGAAATAAGGATCAATGAGGTGTGCTGCGGGGAGGGGGATGCTGGAAAACATTGCCATGGGGCCACCACCCAGGGGTGTGATATTTCCCTTGTCTGTTGTCTGATGCTGGTGTGTCCGTGTGTCTCACGGGGCGCTGGATCACGCTCCCTACTGCAGCCTCTGCCTCTGGGAATGGCTCAGACCACAGTGGGTTGCAGACGGATCAATAGGAGGGCAGTGTCCCTTGATGAATTCCCGGCCACAGCCTCCATCCATCTTCACTGAGCTGCTCTTTGTCTCTGGAGCACCGGACAGGGCAGGGGGGAATCAAGGTCCTCCCTGATCTGTGGGACCAAGGCACAAGGACTGGCCAGGGCCGTGTCCCAGCATGTGGGGGTACCCAGGGACCCATCCCAGCCCCCGAAGGGTAAATGCTCCTGGCCCAGTAATTAAGGGGAATAAACACAGACATAAATCTTGTGGAATTACCTGGGTTTAATCAATTGTGTCATTGCTTTGGCAAAGAAGTCTGAAAATATATAAAGCTCTGGTAAATTCAGGAAAGCTTTTGTTTCTTAGGTCTCCTAACATTCCACCCTTGACAAGGATGGGATGAGACAGACTCCTGAGCCACCCTTGTGTTACCTTGCACTTCAATAAGCCCATGGAAAATGCAAAATTTTCCAAGAATGGCTTGAGAAAGCTCCCAATGACTTTGAGCAGCCTGGATTCAGCTGAGTGCATTGTAGGATCATGGAATGGTTTGAGTTGGAAGATCGTGTAGTTCCAACCCCCTGCCATGGGCAGGAAAACCTTCCACCATTGCAGGTCTAGGGCACAGCTCCTGGTCACAAAACACACTCCGATTTTGGGGGCTGCTCAGGGCTTTGTGCACCCCGGGGACAGAAGGGACCTTGCAACGGGAAGTGCCGGAGATCCCATTCCCACACCAAGACCAAGGATTGTCTTTCACCATCTCAGCCTGCTCATGGCCACCAAGTGGGACATGTGGGATGGCCATGCTCTGCTCAGGTGCCCAAAGTGTGAGGTGATGCAGGGAAGGCAGAAGCCAACACTATTTTTAGTTAAGGAATTGGTTGCCAGGGACATGAAGATAATTTCTTCCCCATATATCAGGGAAAAGGCTGCAGTGCTGTTTGAAAGACCTAATTGAGGGGATTTATAGTAAAATGCAACTTGTCAGATGTGGCAAAGGAAATATAAAACAGTCCCTGAGACAGGGAGATCAGTCCATTCGTCATGGTTAATCTCAAACTCCACGGTGCAGCGCAGACACAAATGTGGGAGATGGGTATTAGGGATGGGGAGAATGAAGAGAAATATCAGATCTCCAGGAAGGAGGGAGAGAAGAGGTTTAGTCTGACTTATCTGCCTTTGGTATATTATAATTATTTTATGTAACTGCACGTGGTTTGACACTCCTGTGTCTGAGCAGCTCCACGACAGCTGCACTATGGGGCTGTTTGTGGGACCTACACCACTGCCCTGCTCCTCCCCTGTCCCTGCAGCCAACCCTCCCCTGGTCTGGGAAAACTCCATTGTCCCTCCTGCACTGTAAGGATGAGACTGGGACTGGTCTGTGCACTGAAAGGGTGCAGGGGAATGTGTCCCTGCTTCCCACATGGCACATCAGTAGCAGGGCTCTGCTTCCAGCTGGGACATCTGTAGGAAAAAATAATCCTTGGTGTCCTGGACATATAGGTCAGGTTGGTGGAAGGGTGGAGTTTGGCTTCTCAGCTGAAATCCCAGCTGAGATCAGCAGTGTGCCTCGGTTTCCCCACCTGTGTGTTGGGACTGTTTCTTTCCCAGGAGGTCAAGTGGAGCTGGGAATGCTCGGGGCACTGCTCAGGGCAGGACAGGCTGTCAGCACCTGGGGCTGTGTTAGCAACTGCAGACTGAAAAAAAATCCAACCCAGCACATTAAGTTTCTCCCAGGAGACTTGTTTTTTGCCCTGCTTTTAAAATTAGTTCCCAGGTTTTCTGTCCTGTGTCCTTTTCCCTCCTCCTAGACCTGCAGTGAAGGGAACACGCTCTCAAACTCTGCCTGGAGAAAGTGGCTGCTGGCACCAGGTTTCCCTCATTCCAGGTCACCACACAATAAAACCATGCCTCAAATGTGGGTATCCCTGTTGTATTTGACCACTCTGTATCACCTGCTTCACCCCTGCAAGTCTCACAGCTGCTCTGAGAGGAAGAGCAGGAAAGGTGAAGCCA